>NW_009915620.1:18043-25522 GCF_000696875.1 Nestor notabilis | reverse complement strand
GGTCTCTTTTAAATATTAACTTGTAAATTAACTTTGGGGGTTTATCTGCAGTTCTAGCAGGAGGTTTCTTCCACGTAGCTGGGAAGTACTAATCATAGTCTGATAGCGCATGTCAAATTTAAGACTGGAAGAGATGATAACCTGTTTGTGTACGATGGTGTGGTTCACTCTTCAAAGCTGGTGACTGACATATAGGTGGCAGCATATGTGAACAAAAGCCTAGGACTGTTGGTCTGCATGAGAAACTCTACAGTTCTGCTCTGGCCTTCCACCCTCAGACTGCATAGAACTTGTCCTTAATCAGCACGTCTCAGCCTAACTTAGCAATGCATTCTTCTTCTCTGGTGATGTATATTCAAGTGTGTTCCAAGCCCTAATTCCAGAGGTCTCCCGCAAAGACAAGAAAGCTTCCACCAAAGGTTTGGCCAGCTTTATATGTAAGATCCTTTCCTGTGCTTCGACCAGGTTCCAAAAATCACTGGTAAGTGCCAAGCAAATCTGGTTTTGGGAAGTACCCAGTGGGATCGCACACGATCCAAAGTAAGCACAGAGGCCCTGTGCAGGAGGGCTATTTGCTGCCTTCCCTGCAATTGCAATGTGTGACTTGTGCTATGCGAAGAGGTCAAGGCCAACAGGGAGAAAAGATTTGGGAGGCAGGACGAAGAGCAGCATGCTTCTGAAAGGCAGCTGCATGTGCTCTTTTCCTGGAGAGATCATAGAATCACAGGGACCTTACAGCTCCTCCAGCTCCAACCCCTGCCACAGGCAGGGACACCTTCCACTAGAGCAGGTTGCTCCAAGCCCCTGTGTCCAACCTGGCCTTGAACACTGCCAGGGATGGGGCAGCCACAGCTTCTCTGGGCACCTTGTGCCAGCGCCTCAGCACCCTGCGACCCAAAATGTTGCCTTTCACCCTGAGATGTCACCTTCAGTCTATTCTCAGTTTCCACGAAAGTCAAAGTGTTTCCAATCTTCACCTTCACCAGCACTTATTCTTACTCCTTCTTTCTTTCTTTTTCAGCATCATCTGCCTCGCTAATATCAAATGAACCTCGGAATAGCCAGATGTGATGATGCTTTCTCAGGGCTCGTTTGGAAACAGGAGCACCCGCGAGGCCTGCTTCCCAGATTGAGATCTAGAACCAAGATCTCCTTCCCTCTAGGCAGTTTCCCACTCAACTATTTGTTTCACTACAGCAGTGCTCAAGGGACTGCTTCTCCGAGAAGTTCCCATCAGAGCACTACTGCCTAGAGGTGTTGGTCTTTGCGTACTGCTCTGTACCTGCACCTGAGTCTGGAGTCATGAAGCTGTGTGGACACACATCAGGTGGTTCTGAACCAGCTGCCTTGGATGCTGATAGCAACAAGGCTACAGAACATGCTCTGGTCAGCAAAATCCAGCCAAGCCCTGAGTAAAAACGTGTGTGACTACCTGTCTGAGCACCACACAGTTACCCATATATGTCCTGATACTAGTTTATGAGCTGCACTCGAAGCCCTAAGGCTGACGTACAGACATAACCTTGTAGAATAGCTTATGAAAAGCAGCTCTGTTGTATTTGCCCTTCATAGTTTTTCCATTTTCTTTTCCAAAGACTGCTCTACTACAAGAAAATAGAAGGAAAAGGAACCGCTTCTACCAATGGGAGTCCAGCTGCCCACCTTTGACAACTCAAAGTACTGAATGAGAACAGGGAAAACTGGTAAGATCATATTCTCCTCTGACCATCTCTTTTTACAATCCTGGTGTTACTAATGTTTACTAAACGAAGGTACATGGGAAAAGGTCTATGTGCATGGAGGAGAAGGCATTCACATTGCTGATGTGAAATGTGCTGTTGCTTGACTGTTTCCATCGTTGGGAAAGCAGAGCTGGCTCAGACCTCGACCCAGATAGACTGGGAGGAGGGTAAGGTGTTCAAGAGGAGCCGACAAGATAAGATGTCGAAGCAGGTATGAAAGGACACTTGATCTGAGCAGGAGCTGGCGCTGCCAGGCACGCTGCTGCAATGAGGAGCAGGGAGGAGACACATTTACCAGTAAATGCCATCCTCTGAAGCTGGTGGACAGATGGTTGCCAAACACAGGGCTCCTCCTGTAGTGGAAAAGCTTTGGCAATAACATGCTCCAGCTCAGACGTGAGAGGGAGAGCACGAAATGAAGAGCCGAGCTGGCAGTGATAAATGAGTCCTGAACGATCTGTGGCTGTCTAATGTGGAACATATGCACCACAGCCTGTTCATGAGGGAAGACCAGGATGCTGACACGTCAGGAGCCGAAGATTGGCTCCTGTTCTGGGGGAAGAGGAGGCAAGCACTCAACAGCAGTGAGGAAACGGTGCCATGAGGAGACGACGTCAAAACCTGGGATTAAGGTCTTCAAGCACTCCTGCGCCTTCAAATAGAGACAGAATCTATACAACACCCTGGTGGAACGTCTGTTCTCTTGTCAAGGAGCAGACGTCAGAAGAAAGGATGTCTGAGAAACCTTTGGCCTTCTTAGGATGAAGAGAAAACAGGGAGTGAGCTGGCAGGAGGAGTGCCAAGCCAGATGGACAGTAGGAGAGGATGGGAATGCCTCCCTTTGGCCAGTCTTTGACCCATGCTTTGCAGTGTTGTAGTGCTGCAGATCAACTTTCCATGTGTTCACATGCCTGTTCTGGAGAGTTATACTGAGACAGCACGATGAGTGCTGCTTTTATAGCCCCTACACTTACCATGCATGTTAAAGAAGACAAGAGCCAATTTATTTCTAACATCACTTCTCTCAGTGCCTCTGATGTTTCTGCTTCTGAACCAAAAGGAGGTATTCTACAGTGTAAGCCACTAATAAATAGCTTTTCCTTGGGGGGAAGAAGCATTTTCCCATCTTTAAGAAATGTCTTTGGCCATATGAAATTCAAATTTGTTAACTTGCCCCACAAACAGCAACTCATTTAGAAACAAATTACAAATATTAAATGGAGACAGTGAACTTGATAATGCAATGCTGCCACATCAGTTGTAGAATAATGCATCTTAATGAAGGCTTCCCATGTGAATAGACCATTATATTTACAAGCTTTTCACAGTTAATGACCCAGAACTGGATAACGAAACTCACATTTTAGTGTGGTCTTCTGTCAGCAGAAGTATACATATTAATAATTGATGTTGCTGTAGAAATGGGACATAATATGAAGATTCCTGAGTTTGGGGAAAAATAGGACTACATGGTCCATTAACTTAAAATGCTTATCTAATGTTTGATAGGCTTTGTCTTTAAAATCCTCCTCTAAATTGATAAGGCAAAATGGACATTTGTCTAAAGCAGAATTTCATTCCAACTCATCAGTCACAAGTACGCTGAAGAGAGCGCTGGAAGAGCCTCCGCTCCTTCCTCCTCCTCCTCCTCTCCTCCCCACAGAGAAGTTAGTTCTCCAGAAAGCAGGAGGCCCACCAGCAGAAGGATGGAAGAGGCGCCCTCCAACTCCCAGGTAAGCTGATGCGATCAAAGTCTCTGTGGGTTTTCCCTTTTGACTTAGGAACTCAGTTGCACAGATGACTCTCCCGGCCTGTCTTTCTGCTTAGTCAGCTCAGCAGCTCCTTCCAACACAGACTGCTTTATTGTTCATTATAAAGCACTTAGAGGTGTGCAGCCTGGCTAAACATGCTTAAGGCTACAGTTCTACATATAGGAGGTCCCATGCTGTGGAACTAACTGCTCTTCAATTGTTCCATTACGACTGCACTTACAAGGAAAGATAGTCTTCATTTCAGTGAAATAAATACATTTCATTTCACTTCATGTTTTAAGGCTAACTTTCACATTATGTCTGAAAGGTAGATTTACTGCAGCTTTTATTACTGGGTGCTTAATTTAGGACAGTGTCTTTTCTTAGCCCTGAAACAGCGCAGCTGAAACACACGCTGCATGGTTTTATGGGGCTTCTTCAGTGAATGTTCTGCTACAGAGAGGATTGTCCATAGTCTTTTGAAAGATATCCTAGTTGTGTAGCATTTTGCTACAGATTTTCAGCACTATAGTACAGTTTGCTTGTCTGGAGGACTTCATTTCCTAAGCAAAGTAAGTAGTTTTAAAGTAACGGGTTTTAATGGTCACTTTTCACTGCTAGTGAACATGGGCAAGTAACTCCTTACTAGCCAACTAAAAGAACCTGCCACCTGAGCAACTGGGGTCCTGTTACTTATCACTGTTATTCTACTGACTTCTAAGCTGTGATGCAAATTATCTTTGGAAGTTTGTTTCTTGTTTCCTCATGTATTTTGTCTGGCTGTGGGAAGGAATGTGTTTTACAGAGGTCTCTTGTCTCCTGAAGATTGTATTCATCTAAGTGCCATGGTACACAAATGGTGATAGCCACATCAATTATATGGCTGAATTCCTAAATTAGGCACAAAAAAGGCACAACGAAGCAAAATATATTGCATTCATTAAAGCTTCCCTACTATATGATTCACTTCAATAGGCTTTGCCAATTAAAGTGTCATATGCATTCAAACAAAGCATTTGTAGGAGAGGCCTTATTAGAAAAAATATTGCAAATGGTTGTTTTGTATAATATATATTTATAAAAGTACTGACATGCCACACTTTTCATTGAGATAAAGAAAAGTTGAAGTGGAGAAAACATACCCACGGCTGCATAAGTTTATACAATGTTGGTTATGTTTATTTCTGATATTATACCTGGCCGTGCTGTTAAACTTCTACTAACAAAAGCAAGTATGTTTTGGACCCTGCCAGGCAGTGATTTCATCCTCAGTGCGACTCCAGCCAATGAAAGCCAAATTATTTAGCAGCCTTCTTGCTTCCCAGTGTCCTCTTAGTTCCAAAATAAGCAGGTTTAAAATGTCTATTGAAAACAGGACAGATTAGTTATCACTGTGTATATACATACGTATGCCCAGTGAAATAACATGTAACTTTGTGCTGACATCTAAAACGTCATCCAGGTTGCAAGTAAAACAAGAGTCAGTTTAATCTTATGTTTGATAAAACCAGGCCTGGTGGGCACCACGACTGTACCTCTGCCCGTTTTCCAGAGCTGAAGAAATCCTTTCAGTGTCGCTCACTTGTGGAGTCAGCAGCGTGTTAAATCCCATACAGGATCTATGTGGCTGCAGCCTGTGATGTTTACACAGAAGGCTATTCTGGGAAATGCTGATTTTTTTTTCCCCTGACTGGATGAAATGAATTATATTTATCAGGAATTCAAAGAACAAGGAATGTTTGGTAGAATGTTTTCTCAGATATAAATAAAAGCATTATCCAAGACAACATGCCTAAATTAGGGTATGTTTAAAAGAGGTAAGGAGGAGAGAACAGGGTTTTTTTAAGATCACATAGATCCTTTCATGTGAAAAAGATATTGAATGAATGGTGGAAATTACTCGCATGAGAAAATCATAGACAGCACGTATTGTGCCACCAGCTCTTTAGTAAGGTCTGAAATCGTGGAGTAGAGCAGTGTGAGAGGCATATGTCTATAAATCAATAGATGCATCTGTGGGACGAGAAGGCCCTTAGGTGTGTGTGTGTGTCCAAAGCATGCAAGGCTCATTCCTATGAACTGTGTAAGCATGTAGAGCACTTGGCTTCAACAGGATTGATTACCTGTGCTCATTAAGAGAGACCACGGGCAAGGGGACGTCCAGGCCTTTGGACTACTCCTGTCTCAAAGTTTTAACAGGAGGTTAAGCCCCTAAATAGGGATGGATTTTGTCTGGTCACCTTGTATTCCTTGTTCCTGGGCTCCTCCTTCCCTTCCGTAGATCAGTCCGACTGAAAAGTGTTTATCCTAACATTTTATGTTACAAACAGCTATTCCTCTTTCCAGCAGGCTGTGTTCTGAGATTGTAAGTGTAACTTCCTGCAGGGGCTATCCTGTTAGTAGAGTGTCAGGGTGAGTGTTGAGTGTAGATCCACTATTAGGCTTGGGCTGGTTTGCACCCTGCTGAGACGACGCAGTTGCCAAAATCCAGTTCACACATCCAGTTACACCAAGCTGATAGCCAGTTTGCACTGCAGCGACATGAAACAATCACAGCAACCTCCAGCTGGAGTGTTTAGTGATGGAGAATTTATAAATGCCAGAAACAGGTAAATGAAAGTATGCCCCAGTTTAAAAACTGCACAAATAGAATGTTACAACTGACCTGTCAGGCTAAAATAGAGCGAGGAAATACGAGGGGTTTGAACAGCACAAGCATGTTTTCAAGGCAATTTAATGTGTTTTCTTGCACCATCAGTGCGGTCAGTGTGGCTTAAACACAGCCCTGTGCCTGGAACTGTGGTTATGGTGGTCATGCTGGAGCTGCTAGTAAACAGCATCGTGGCAGCAATGTGAGGAAGATCAGGAAACAGTTATCAAGATGTATGTGCTCTTAGCGGGGCTTGCTTCTCTTTACAAATTAAACCAGTATTGCACATTGTGATTTATTGGAGATTTAGAAAAACATGTGCTGAGGGAATCATGCTGTTTCTGCAATTAGGCTTTAATAAATAATAATAATAATGAAGCTTTACTTCTGAGCCAAGAAAAACCTCTGGAATATGGGCTTCTACTCTGTCATCAAGCAAAGGATGAAAGAGAATCAAATTCCAGAAAAGATACATAATCTTTTCTGAAGCAAGTAGACAATAAAGAAAATAATACTGAATTAAGTAAAAGACTGGGCAATTCTTGGTCTTTGCATGGATTTCCATGTTTTTAGGCCAACACAATTGAAGTTTTCCCAAAAGCATTATTTGGAAGTTCAGATGGACTCGCTCTTTTTGCAAAGCAGTCTTCATATGAAAGTAACACAGACATTTTTAAACCAGCTATAATTATAAAAGAAATGATACTTATTGCAGTAAAAGTCAAGTCTCCTTTGGGATGGGCTTGGAATAATGGATGGCTGGGTCTTCTCATTTATCTAAGTCGTGCAGCATTAGAAAAGCAAATCCAACATATTTACACATGAAGATCTGTGGTCATTTTTTAGAGGCCTGACGTGATCATACATCAAAGGGACTTGACCTTTGGAGCTCGCTGCCTATCTATCAGTGTGAACCAGTGTCTGCCTGCCACCCGCTTCCTTTGGAGACCGCGGAAGGGAATGCAGCACGGGAAGTAAAAGGGAAACCCAAATGGGGGGATACAAAAACACTGGCAAGAGGAACAGATTTCTTTTTATTTGGAAGTATCTTTTCTTTTTTTTCCCTATATTCTTTGATTATCCACTTGATAAAGAGGAATGAGTCAGAGTGCAGAGCTGCAAACATCAATTCTCTTGCTCCTGAATGGAGGTCAGGAAATTAATACATTATCTGTGTTTTGTTTTAATTCCCTTCATCCCCATGAGCATACAGATTTCCTCCTCATAAACTAGGCTATTCGCATCCTAGTCACCAGTTACTCCTACTATCAGCCACCATGAAAAGAGTGCTTGGCTGTGAACCCTCCAATAAGTGATATCAGACTTAAGATTCCCT
>NW_009915620.1:1431-18012 GCF_000696875.1 Nestor notabilis | reverse complement strand
CTAAGTGTCAGCAGATAAGTGTCATGAGATTTGATAGGAGACAATCCCTTGTTTTGCTAAAGATGTGATTTCTAATTCATTTTCAGTACATCCCAAATATTTACCATTTTATGCCTGTGCTAGTTAAAATTTCTGGGAGTTGTCCTTGTCTTACACAGACAGAAGCAGAAGCCAAAACTCTGTTTAGCTATGCTGGCCACAGTTACTGTTAATGACCAGCAGATACTTAAGACAATAATCCATAAGGTGTTATCTGTATTTAACATGGCAAATGTATTTAACATGGTAAATGTAGATGTTACTTTATAAAGTTAAGGTTTTAAGGTCATTCTTAGTGATAATACATACTTGTTAGATGTATGCTATAGGTACAATTAGTTTCATAAATGTATAATGTAGCTAAGGGGAACTCCATTGCTGGGGAAGAAAATAACCCAGGTTGTCTGGGAGAAGCAGTCAGCATGTTTCAATTCAAAAATAAGTTATTAGTTTATGAATTAATCATTTAGGAACTGTAGAACATGGAGGTATAAATACATCTACCAAACACAGAGCAGTGATAAATGTGTTTGTAATGTGGTGCTGTGAAACAGCTTTACTAGAGCCCGAGTTAAGGCTACTGTAGCTGGAGCTGGAGAGCTGTGAGGCTTGACACACGTTAGTGCCTAATGAAGGCAGTGGTAGCAAAAGAAAATGTCAACTGTGAAGAGTTTATCCTTTTTCTCAGGTACTTGCTAGGAAGGAAGATGTTGGTGGGAGGAGATGTACGTGCTCCAAGAGATTCCTTCTGGGAAGGGTGCTGGCATTTCTTTCACCCCACGCAATCTAACTGACCACGGACAGCTGTTCACTTCCCTGTACTTTTTGTTGGACTTCTGTGAATATTGCTGTATTACTATGGCAGCTCTTATGCCCCTTTGCCCTGCTCTTGACATACATGAAGTGGCTTGCAAAAGGGTTGCAGAAGATTTTGCTGCTTTAATTCTACTCCAGAAATAAGGCAGCTCAAGTGGATTGGAGTTAGGAATTATAAAGCGATTAATAAAATTTCCTTGCCTATGTTAAATTCCCTAGAACCTGGGGCAAATTCGACACTGCCTGTTTTCACATCTGCCGTAGACATTGGAGCATGTATACATAGCACGAAAGCATGCAGCATAAAACAAATAGCGCTACTTCTGTGCCATCTATCATTTCAGTTTAATGCTGTATTCCTTAGAGATCCCTTTAAAAATAGGAAGAATCTTAGAAATTAATTTCTCAGCTATGAAATTCCAGGACCCTGAAGAGCAAACAGAGGGTGGCAGTTTGTGTTCTCAGGGCAGCACTACTCACCATCCCCAGAAACACCATTTCCTCTTCCCTCAGGTTCTCTGTTTTCTTGCGCTGGATACGTCCACGCCAAACCTGAATTGTAAACACAGCTCTAATGAGATAAATGGGCCTTGTTACAGTTTCCTCTACTGCGGCAGACACAGGAAAAAACAAATAGAGGAAGGAAAGGCACAATATACAATTGAAACTATTACTCTTTAACAGGTTGCCATCTGCTATTTCTTTTTTAACCAAATCCTGAGGTTTGTTGTCCCCTCACTCTGGTAGATGTAGATTTTTAAACACAAAGTGTTGAGATTGAAGATTTAGACTGAGCTCCTGCTCTCATCTCTGACTGAGCTGAATTATCTGAATTACTCATGTCATTCATTCTGGAATTCAACAGTGATCTCCCTCTGTCATCTTTTCAAGGTATTGGAATGAAGTCTTTCCCCGGAGATCGCGGAAGAGGCATGAATTCTCTGAGATGCACTGGATTCCAAGGGGATGCCAGGAGGAGCAACTGAGGTCATAGAAATCGGAATGGGAAAACAACATGCAGGTTATAAAGTCATCCTGCATTGCCAGAGCAGGACTGTTTCCATTGATCTCCCATCTAGGGGCCTGTCTCCTTTTGTCAAGTGATTTAAACGATATAAGTCCCCTTGCTAGGCACCCTGGAATCTATCAGCAGTGACTGCTTTCCACCCTGTGAGCTGTGTTTCCATCTACCGCTGTTCTGAGCAAAACCTTGTCACTTGGTTCTGCCAGAACAGTTGTTAAATCAGAGATTTCACCTTTTGAATGCGTGTGGCAGCAGCATCTGGGCTTAGACCCGTCTTGACCTCAAGTTTAGGTTGTTTCGCCCTCTTCTCTGCAAGGTAAATTCGCTTCACGTACGCTGCTCGACAACGGCCTTGGCGAGCCCGTTCTGCAACCTGGATGATTTTAATGGCTTCTTCAAATGTCATGGCCTCGACGGGTTCCTTCAACGGCACAGCCAAAAAGGAATGGTCAAAGACAAGCATTAGTTGTGTGTTCTGTTAACTGCCTACTTCAATTAGCCAAGGAAAGAATAAACAGAATCTCTTGTGGAAATGTTCTGGGACAAAAAACCCTGTCCTAATGTTTTCCTGAAAAACCTCTGAAGTTTGCTACCTTGAGAGGCCCTTTAGGGGAAAGTGAACTTGAGGAGCTGATATGTGACATGGAAAGCCTGATGCTACACTTGGAAGCAAGAATGGCTCTATACGGCTTATGCATCCTGCCGAACTTCATCCATTTGAGACAAAAAGGCATAAAGAACATTAGGTCTTTGTCCTATTAAAAGGAGACATTCTTAGTCTACGGAATATCTTCCTCACGCTTTTCTGAAGGGATGGATGACTGGGTGTGCTGCTGAGACCCCAGCCCTCTTGCTGAACAGAGGGACAGGCTGTTCTGAGCCAGCCCAGGCCTGGGCAGCTTAACCTAAGTAGAAAAGGCTTGGGGAAAAACAGGTAAGAGCAGTACAGCTGGAGAGAGGGACTCCCCCTTCTCAACCCTGAGAAATGCTCTTAACCCCTTGTGCTTCCCACGAAGCAGCTGATTTTTGTCCTTTCGTGACATTAATCCCCCAGTTGGGGTCAGTTCAGATTTAATATTTCTATATATACCGTGCGGTGCTCACTGTGCTGCTCTTTCAGCAGGGCTTTCTGAACGAGAATTACATAGGAGCACAAATGACCTGCAGAGCAAACTCCTCTGACGAACTCAACTGTGTTTATTTTATGTGAGCCTGCTTCTAACAGCACTGCTGTGGACACTGAAGAATACCATGGTCTGTCACACAGCGCTCAGGAGTTCCTGAGTGTTTGGGGCTTGCTATGATGCATGTGGAAGTGCTGACAGCCCTCTAGCAATCCCAGTGGTGACCGAACTGGAAGGGCAGCACAGGCCATTGGATTTAGACTGTGGGAGATTATTTGTGTTTAGGGAATCCTGTGCCTCTTGGGGCAGCTGGCAAGGGAGGCCTGGACCCTGCTAGAGCCCAGTGCTCCCAGGTGAGCTGGCTGCACATCAGATAGTCTCATCTCTAATGGATGCCATGCTAAAAAGGGGTGAGAGCAGAACTGTGGGAAACAGAAAGGCTTTGAAATGTAATGTGCTGAAACAGAGGATTGCCACAGGCCATCAGACTACTAGAAGAGCAGAGAATTTACCCAGAGACTTACTGTAGAGGCCAAGAGGACCGCAGCTGCCCATTAAAGTAATCTAGCAGAGAGCCTGTGCTGTCTCTGCAGCCTGTCTCTGTCTGGCTGGTGCTGTTTCTTTCCCTGGGAACCTTCTCCCCATTGCTTTGTGGGATCAATACACAGACTTTCCCCACCAGCACAATTACTGGTGCAGAAGTCTCTGGTTGGGGCAGTGCAGCAGTTTGAATACGTGGTCTGATCAGGGACTGCCTCCTACGACCGTACGAGCTGTCCAGACCTGTAGGCACAGTTGTTTATTTGAAGGGGTTAGTAATGACTGCTTGTAGGCAAAGTGCTGTTCCCAAGAGGTCAGAAGTAGATCAAATCCAGAACAATCTTCACTAGAGCACTCGTGTACTTCTATGTAATGACTTTTGCTCTACCAAGACTCGATTCTCTGCTCCTCCTAGCAGCTGCAGCTCTGTAGCTGTACGGAAGAGACTGGAGTCATTGTTCGGAGCTTATAAACAACTGAATGCCAACAGTTGTGCTGACCTGAACTCTGAGTTTTGCCCATTCCAGTTAGGAATCCTAGTTCAGTAAAACTTGAGCCAACTTGACTTCACTAGGGCTAATTACACGATGAGAGTTAGCTACACAAATGAAGTACCTACTAAACTTGGCCACACTGCTGCCCTTTCTCTTATGCACATAAAGCAGAGTTGATTCATTTTAGTCTTAACCAGAGTCAAGATGTGGCTGGATATTGTTAGGCAGGAAAATTAAATGTGATTCTCTGTTTGTGCCTTACCTATAAACAGACTTTTATTTCCTAACTGCTATGAAAGTACTTTTAACTTCAGTGGCTTGTGTGTTCACACATGTGTGGCTATAAAGTAAGAAAGGGAAGCATGTTAACATGTAGGTATGGGCTATGCTTACCTCTGCTTGCAATCCAGCCTCAAGCAAAATCTGATCCAGGATTTTCTCCCTCTGCTGCAGGACTTCCAGCTGTTCTTTAATGAAAAACCTTGGGATAGGCACTTCTATATCTTCCTAGAGGAAGAAATGGTAATGAGATGTTTGTGAGATCTGCATTAAAATCGCATTACTTATTAATTAAACACCTTTGTAAAGCAATGAAATGGGACTGAAATTGTGGAATATTTTGGAGTGTTGGGGAATTTGACCTCTGGAACAGCTGCTGAGCTGTTACTTTGCAATTACTTAAGGCCTAATTCAACAAAACAAATAAATCAACCCGGTTTCTGAACTGTGGGAGCCCAGAAATCTTTCTTCTTGTAATGGCTCAATTATGTTATCAAACTGCTAAAATATTTGGCAAAGTGGATGGAAACTTCAACATGATTCCACCAAACGGAAAACCTCTGGTTCTATGATCATCCCACTTCTTCTTTTTAATCAATATGAAAAATAGAGCTGTTCTCTTGCCTTTTTCTTTTAACCATTACGAGGAACTAAAGCACAATCCTGGTTGCCTACAGGTATTTCTGTGTCTGTGACTGTGGTAGCTGTGATTTCTCCAGGTAAGGTGTGAGCAGAAGTGGCTGTCTTTTACTCATTTCCAGCATTAAAAACCTGTCACTGATTCTTCTACTGATTCTTCTCCTGCAGAATTCCACCCTTGCTGAGAAATGAAAGAAGACACAGGCAGACAAAAACCCCCCAACAGTGAAGGTGCTACAGAGTGACATAACCTGTTCTTTGTGTTGTATTGAAGACTGGAGACAAATCTTCAAGATAGTTATTGGCAAGTATATTTCTTTGAGGGGAGAGGGGTGGAATGTGTCTTCATAGGTCTGGTTCATACTGGTGCCATGTTCCCCATACACTGTTTCAGGAACATCTAGAGTATCTTCTCAAGCAAATGATTTACTTATAAGGAAGGATGGGCAGACAGGCAGTGGTTACCCTGTCATGCTACTCAGGAGGAGCTGCACAGCCAAATTACACAACAATCTGTCCCCAGGTATATGCAAACACAGACAGGTACAAGACTTGATGCTGCGCCATCAGTGCTCTCTGTTCTGTCTGCTATGGAAGCTGGTGGGCTTTGACCTGTTCAGGGAAACCTCTGCATGATCCTTTGCAGCCTCAATGCTTTGGTGTGGATAGATATGGAAGAGGAAAGCACTGGCTGTAAAGGAAAAGCACCGCTCCTGCCTTGACACACACATGGTAAAGGTGCTGCTTGTGAACTCCAATTTCTAGAGCAAGAATTTGCAGGGAAGACTGTGGCCAATGCAAACAGCCCCTGTGAACTGCCAGCTGAAAGATCTCATTCCTAATTCCTTCAGCTGCACACCGTGCAGACCAGGACATCCCTATTATGGCAGCATAAGAAGGCTCCCAAGTGGGACTGTGTTTATCCCTGTTGATTTATCAATGCAGAGGTCTGGTCTGCTAAGGTTTCTGGAGGTTTGCCTCATTAAGCTCTCTGTTTGCACCTTCCAACATCCTTGATTGTTGATGGGAATGACTATATGTTGTACTTCAACAGTGCAAATTGCTCTGTGATGGATTACAAACCTGACTGTCTTCAGGCATAAGAAATCAAGCAGTTTGTCTAGATACCCTCACGAGGGGTGGGAGGGCTTTTAGCTGTCAGGTAACAGTGAGAGTCAGCCAGTGTAGGGGTGATGATTATCTATGATATCTAACCTGGGCTTTAACTACAAGTGATCCTGGACTGTGACTTTTACTGACTCTGAAGATGAAGCCTTGGGCTGGAAGGGGTGGAAGTGCTTCTCTTCATAACCTCTTTTTGGGGCCCAGCATAGAAAAGTGAGGCTTGTGATGTTTATCCTCAGGTCAAATTTGCAGCTCTTTAGCCACTCCTGGCTCCACATGGGATTTGAGTATCCAAATATCTTTACAATTACCCCGGGAAATGGAATGACCGGGTGTTGGAAGGCAACTGTACAAAAACAAGAGGAACAGAACTAAAGAAAGATGAAGCTTGGCCTTACAGTGACATAGGAAAAAGTATGCTATATCACTGCATAAGATATAAAATGAGATCACTCTCTTGTGTTCTCTGCCTACAATCACATTGGACTTTAGCCCAAGATAATACAGTGAAAGGAAGGATTAGAGATATCCTTTCTGGGCAGATTCTTTAAGAAACAGAAGTTCTCTGTCAAACACTGGCCAGTAATTTTGGTTTTTAACCAATAATATGTGATTATTTTATGAAAAGCCCCACATAAATCTATATGCCCATCTACTATGGAAATGTATTTGAGAAAGCCTCAAATCTCTCTATTTTTTGGTAGGAGGTAGGTAGTACCAGATATCAAATATGACTTTTCAGGTTGCCCATTGTTTTCTGCGGGTATTTAATGCTATGCCATGAAAACAGCAGTGTTTAATGATTTCAAAACGCAGCGTGAAGCGTGGGTTTTCCCTGAGCTGTGTTTGTACTCTAGAATGCCTTCTCACAGCCTCAAACAGTTCTCTGCTCTGATTAACAAAGGGAAGAGAGCTGGTGAAAACTCATGGCGATTACTGTCCGGGCTCTGCAGCGCAGCAGGGATGTGACTGTCCACAGACGCATGTCTGCACGCCTCCCACCAGTGCTAGGATGACACTGGGCATCTTATATCGCGTTATAAGCGGGCTCTCGAATAAGGCAGAGCTTGAAGCTCCGCGTCTAGAAGAGCAGCGGTACCGGAACGTGACAATAGGTGGAGCTGTCTGCGAGAGAAGAAACCACCTTTTCGCGGCTGATCCTTTTCGAGCACAGCGTCGAACCTTTGCCTATTGTCCCTCTCGACTGTGAGGGGCTTTTCCACCGGGCAGTCCTGAACACGGAACATGCTCTCAGCTCCTGCTGCCTCTACAAGAGCCTCACCTCAGATTTCTCATGTTAGTGCTTTGTTGTACTACGAACCACCAGACCAGACTATGCAACTTTTAGCATTACCGGTAATCCCTCGAAGATGCCTGGGGCCAGGCTGCTTTTACAGTGATGCAAAAGGACAGACTGAGGTAGACCTTCCTTATCAGTTGCCCATCTTGTACATAATCCCACATCTAGACCAAGCAGAGTCAAACTGCTGACATTAACAGTGAAGCTGTCTAAGTTAATACAACATCATGGAATGGTTTGTGTTGGAAGGGACCTTAAAGCTCATCCAGCTCCAACCCCTGCCCCGGGCAGGGACACCTTCCACTAGAGCAGGTTGCTCCAAGCCCCTGTGTCCAGCCTGGCCTTGAACACTGCCAGGGATGGGGCAGCCACAGCTTCTCTGGGCACCCTGTGCCAGCGCCTCAGCACCCTCATAGTTAGGACACGTGCAAGAGAAAGCTCTATAGAGCCTGTGCTGTTATGGAGAAGCTGAAATGCAACATATTAATCAAGCAGATCAGCTTTTAAACTCTCGCTCCAACACATAATGCTCATCATAGACCAAATACGCTCTGATGTTTAGTAAAAATGCCATAATTCCTGATCACCCAGTACACTAGTGACTGTGCAGGAAGCTACATCCATCACTTGGTGGAACTTTACAGACTGCAAGGAAACGTGACTGTCTTTCAAATACAGGATAGGCAAAGTTCCCATGGATTAGCCCATTAACAGAGCAGACCTACCGGGAGAAGCTTTAGATCTTCCAGGATATTATCAATGTAATGAAACTCTGATTTCTCTAGATCCACCATCTCTTTTTTCATCTCCAGGATCCGGCCAGTCACCCCATCCAGCACTTGCCGAATCACTGCCCGTTTCTGCTGGTGAATGAGCTGGTCATGGGCTGTCTCCAGGGCACGGAAGATTTGCACGTACTTGATGTAGGAAGTGGCCAACATCTTGAATACTTTCCCGAGGTCTTGCTCTGGCTGGAGGAACTCTTCTCTTTCTTTCTGGAGCTGGACGTCAAGGTCTTTCTGGGCATCCATCCACATCTTATTGTAAGTGCTAATTGAAAAGAACAAACTATGTTAACCTCACACGAAAGCAAGAGTTAGCACACAACGATGCCAGGGCTCTATGTGTGTGGACTTCCCAAAAAAGCAAGCCTGGAAATGTGAGCCATTATATTTAGAAAGAGATTTTAACTCCAATGTATTTAGAAAGAAACCTTTAGCAGAAGTGTCTGGTTTTGATTGTTTTAAAAATAGGAATCTTAAAATGCTGGTTTATTAATGGAAGCTTAAAAGTTAAAAACTTTCCAACTTCATCCTTAACATGCTTAAAGCATCCTTCAAATGCTTGATCTGACAACCCCCTGTAGTATCATGAGTTTCGTTCCGTTGTGCTAATAGAGAAGATGGTTTCATGGAAAAGGGGTGTCCCCCCAAAGTCCCTATGATGGGGAAAGGTCTGGTTTACGTCTCTGCATGTTTGGGATGAGGACCAACTGGTGCTTCTGAAGCATGTGTTGCTTTTCTGCCTCTCTGAAGCGGTTGCTCAGGGCTGATGGTAGGGTAAATGCTGTGTTGGTGCCAGTGTCAGAGTGGAGCTGTGGGTGCTATTTCACATGTGAAGTGAGGAAACTGATTTATTTCTTTGGTAGCAACTGCTGCACCCCAAGCAATTGCTGAATGTCTGGTCCAGTGGCTGGAGGACTGTTTGACATGACTGTTTATCACCAGCTTCATTTCCAGGAGTGATAAAGCTGTTTACTTGGTAGTTTTGGTAGGAATTTGGCAGGAAAATTCTTCCCTGTGAGGGTGCTGAGGCGCTGGCACAAGGTGCCCAGAGAAGCTGTGGCTGCCCCATCCCTGGCAGTGTTCAAGGGCAGGTTGGACACAGGGACTTGGAGCAACCTGCTCTAGTGGAAGGTGTCCCTGCCTGTGGCAGGGGTTGGAACTGGATTAGCTTTAAGGTCCCTTCCAACCAAACCATTCTATGATTCCATGAGTAGGGGGAGCTCTGATGTGATGAGCATGGACTGGCTGTCAGTGGCTTTTCATGGTAAAACCAGATCAGTGCAGAGTACCATGAGAAATCATCCCGAAGGGGCAAGAAATGGACTCTGGGCAATGAGGCTTTTATTCACAGAAGAGCTCAAGCAGCAGGTTTGTCACTGAAAGGTGCTAATATCTGTGGTAGTGAAAGACACTTTTAGGTCCTGTTTTCTTTTGCCAGGTGAAGACTCTCTCTTGGGAGTGACAGATGTCAAAAACATCTTACACCTTTGACAGTATTTCTCTCCTAGCAAAGCTGAGAAGTTTCTTCTGCACTGAGCCTCGGTTATGCTGGGAGAAAAAGTAGAGTCACGTTGTCAGGTTTGCAGGAGTGGGGGGGAACAGTGAGCTAAGATAATGAGGAAAGCTGACTTTCGTTTCTTACACCTAGAAATAAAGGCTACTGGCCTCAGTGGTGCAATGCAGACTAATCCACCGACCCATTGCTTGGTGTTCCTAGAGCCTGTCAAAGATGGATGAAGACTGTGAAAGGCTCTGCCTCCATTAGATGAGCTTTTAGAGCAGGCTTCTTGCTGGTCTGAGCAGCACTGAGCAAGTGCTTGTGTATTAATTCTGATAAGAAAGCTGGGCAGCTGTTAACATTGCTTATGCTAGATTGTAACTGCCTAAGTGGGAGCTCTGGCAGCGGATCTTATCATTCCCAATCTCACCGTACGGAATGACCCAGGGCTTGTGCTGCAGGAGGGACCAGTGGGGTGGGCAGAAGGACAAGGTCCAGCCCACAAGTGCCCTGAGCATGGGGTGTGCGCGGCACGTCCAGGATGCTGATGGGGCTGTTGGGACCAGCAACACTCTGAACCCTGCTATTGAATCTGTGCTGCTGATGTTTTAAAGTGCACATTATACTGTTCAGCTGAGCTGGGTTTCTGCAGGATGCAGCTGGTCTTGCTTTTCCTAATGCCTCCGCAGCCCACCCAGGTCTTTCCCCTTCCTTTTTGCCTATTTCATTGACATCCCTTTGCACCACCCAAATGATTCAATTTGCAGCAATTAAGCCAGGTGCAGGAGATACACAGCCCAAAACCAGCAGAGTAGAGATTGGCGCAAACAAGACCAGCGTTAGCTTTGACCTAGCAGCTCTGCCAGTGAGTCAATGGGAGGTCTGTCCACTTCCTCTGCAGTCGGGACGCGGAAGAACGTCTGCTGGTAGGAGGTGCACGGGGTTTTCCAGCCCAGAAGGAAACAACGTGGTATTGTACTTACGTAGCTGAGCCTGCTCACGGGCCGTTTGCCAGGAGGGAGGTTGTAAACCCTGGAGGAAGCCTAGCCCTGTAGGCTGTCCCACAACCATACCATTAGTTACGAACAGTGCGTGTCCGCAGGCTGGAGTGTTTTGAATGCAGGTTATTGCATGGAGACAACAGATTGTACGAGAACCAATCCCATGATTGTCCACTCTAATTTACAGTAATCTCCCTTTCGGCCTCCTCTGACTGAGGATGCTGAGCCAGCTAATATCCAGTTTCTTTTCATATTTCAAATGAGTTTTTGAGGGAGGAGGGAGACAAAGTGCTCCAGCCTTCAGAGTGTGTTAACATAAGGCAATATGATGGAACTTAATTGTTTCCATAATGCATTAGTTTATCGGATAAGCATTAAGATGATTGCAAGCTTGTTGCTGTGGGTCATATGTTAAGACTATGGATATTGCGGTATGTTTGGAGCTTTTGCAGCAGTGATGTTCTGTGTAAATGAGGGCAAAGAAGGGCCAGGCCCACTGGAAAATAAACTACCGACAGAAAGGACTTGTGTGGAACTGTTAGATTTTCAGATAAGCTGATAGCTTCTGTGTACCTGCTGCAGTCAGAGTGACCTGGGGGGACATGGGCCCCAGTGCTTCTGTTTGTTAGGCATGTAATGGGGAACAGCAGACACTTGATAATTGGGAATAGGTAAGTGCAAGCAGAAATGTGATTTGAGTGTTCCTTTGGCTCCCCCTGATTACAAACTAGAGGACATGTGCACAGCCATTTGTTTCCCTTCCCAGAACTGGATTAAAATCATTATTTCAGGTTTTACTAGTATCTAAATGGGAGCCCTTCTGGCCTAGCTTGAAGGATGGGATGTGTTTGGTGTTTATAGCCCTTTCAGGGGGACTTGGCAGAGCTGCTATAATCCTGAGGAGGCCTTCAGCTTTAGAGACAAGTGTGTTCAAAGGGTAGTCAGAAGGAGTAACGTGTCTTCAAGGTTACTTGTTGAAAGCAAAGAACAGCACTGACGCTCCTTGTCAATCAGTGTGTGACCCCGAAGTCCCTATTTGTACTTTTGCCTATTTGCTCAGTCCCTCTTTGCATTAAGCTGTAAACTCCCTCAAAATTGCTTCCACACCCTGAAAGGGGGAGCACAGAACAGCCTTGAGTACACTGGTGTTTTATTTACTGTTGCTGATTCATCTAGTAGGCTTGTTCCTGTTCGTAATGGGTAGGGTGCGAGCTGTGTCTGTGCCTGAGGATGCTATTGCATCAGAATTAGATTGGATTAAAGCATCTAACCAGCCTACAGTGCAGATAACCAGCACCACCGAGCGTGATTTTCCTACTCATGGCATAAGGTTATCAAATCCTGGGAAAGAAAGATGTCTGTCTCAACCTTTGCATGTGTATGGCAGCATAAGTAATGCTGCAAATTGTCATAGCAACTGCAAAATAGGAGTGTTCTGGGGAAAATAAGCAATGCTGTAATGGGATGAGTTAAAAACGCATAAAGTGACTTAACTCCAGAGCCCCCAGAGAGCTTTCTGGCAGCTTACAGTTTGGAGGGAAGGTCAAGGCTTCAACTCTTAACTGGTGTCCCTTCTCTTCACTCCTATGAAGCAGAAACAGAGTCTAAAACAAGGGCTGAAGAAGACTCTTGCCACAGCATGGCTTCTAGTTCGAATCCCACTTTTACTGCTCAAAATAAAGCCTGATCTCCTCATTCAGAGTGAAGCTGTCAGAACTGGTTTTTTCTGCTCAAGTTATAAAACACTGTTTAAAATCCTGCCAGATTACACACTGCCTCATTTTAGTATTCCACAGCCCTGTAACTCTGCACGTTTGTTTGACCCATCTCCTTCACACTTCCTAAGATGGTTCTGAGGTCCAGCTGAGGTTAACCTGCCCACTGGTGTTGAACTGGTGTTGAGACTTGAGTATGCTCTTCTTGAACGGGTTTGTGCTGAGCATGCAAACTGTCCCTCAGGCCACTCGGGAGGCAGTACCGGAGCCTGGCATCAGTGGGGTTACCTTTGTGCCTGTGTGGTTTTTCTTCCCCCCTCTCTCCCCAGAGTGTCTCAGTGGTTTTACTCGGCTGCCAAAGGGAACACTATTTCTGTTCTTTCAGGACACGGCACAGTTTGCATTCCAAGTTGTATCTGTCTCTGGATTTGTGTATGGGCTGAACCCAGGCTCCTTTGATGCCTGTTTGTTCTGGGCTGTCCCCTGAGGACAGAAATATCTCTCACTTTCATATGCCAACCATGTAAATGCAGTGTAGCACTGCATGCACCCTACTGTTTCTGTCTGCTGGATGGGCACATGTAAAGAGGTGGAAGGGAAAACATCTGACTGACTTGGGTCACCTCTCTTCACCTAATCTGGAAACTCCCGTTTGATCACAAGAGCTCTGAATCGTGTGTGTTTTAACACATTTCTGGAGCACTTATGCCACCACTGCAAACCACCTGCACTCCTCAGGAGACTGGGCTGTGTTGAGCCATATAACTCAACATATAGAACTCAACATATAGAACTCAACATATACAACTCAACATATACAACTCAACATATATAACTCTCACTGGCAAGGCTCATGAGAACAAGGGAGTGTGGAGCTGGACTGCAGCAGGGATCTACATGCTGGAGCAGGGCTCCCATGGGCACAAGGAGCAGAGGGACCGAGACATGGGTCTAGCAGCAAGGAAGTGCGTGTATGGGCCAGTCCTCAGGGTCTCCTCTAGGTCCCCTGGGCTTGACAGGTCAGCCATTGTGCTAAACCCTGGGCAAACACTGGGGAGGGAAACCCTGCCCTGCAGCCTCTGTAAAATAAAGAAACAAGAGACAAAGGTTGGGAGGGGAAAGTGAGGCCCCGCGGGGAAAAGTGGCTGCACAAATCCTGCTGCTTTGCTTTGCCTCTTTGTTCTCTTTCTAAAAATCACCAGGCTCAAAACGACTGCTGGCTTCCTGAGGTCAGCAGTTAGCTGGTCCCTGCGACAACCTGCTCAGGTATGATCCCCTGCGTGGTGGCTGCTGGGCTAAACAGACTATGGGAGCAGCCCTCTCTCTTCTTTTTCCTTTTGTTTTATTATAGACAAAGCTTCTCTTGGGGTGGAGAGGTGCACACAGAGGCAGATCAGTGTGGCCTTGTGACACAAATAGACTGAAAGGGCGTCTGAATCAATTCCTGGCATAAAAGCCTTCAGGAGCACTTTGGAGCAGTGCAGACTCAAGGTTCTGAGCTTGGCCAGGCCTCCTTGCTCCTATAATAAGATGAGGCTTACAATGACGCCAGACTTCTTAGCTGGTGGTGAACGTAGGGCTGCCAGATGACTTTTTAAGCAGGCTTGCTCTAGCCATGATGTTTTACAGAGGTTGAAGTATTTGGGGAAAGTAAAAGATAAACCTCAACAGGCTTTGTTTGTGATGGGAAGAAAACATACAGCCTGGGAGCATTGTTAATGTCAACAGTCCTGTGCTTCTGCCACCCCCAAGTTCAGTCTTTGGTGCTACGACAGAAAGGGAATAGGGAATAAAAGGGTTTTTGTGGCATAAATGTGCTGGGACACTGCAGGGAAGGTGAGGAAGCCCCTCCACCCCACAGCAGTGGCAACGCCACACCTCAGCAGGTCTCAGGCACCTTCTCTAGTGAAACTCCAGGCTGTTTTCTTACAGGAGGACATTGCAAAGTGATGAAGTGACATTATTCATGGCTGAACTTCACTGTAGCATGTGCCATGTGTCTGTCTGTCAGGCAGAAGTTTTTGCAGCAGTAAAAGTGGGATTCGAACTAGAAGTTTCCTGCCTTGGAGGGAAGGAGGAGAACAGCAGCCTCCTCTGCTTTGCAGGGACACATGAAAGGATGGGAAAAGAGCTTTGGTAACTCGTGCAATCCCTGTGTAACGCTGCTGCAGCAGATGCTGTAGTGAGCTCTTCAGAGAGTCAGATAGCCAAGAACAGGCAAGAGCTGGGAAGACCCTACCTACCCAAGCTCCAAGCAGCATTTGCAGCACTTCACTGGGTTTGGCGATGAGGTTTGTTTCAGCACTAACCATCATTTTATCTTTTTTTCTTCCCCTTTCCCTCAGCTCCTTAGAAAAATAAAGAGCTGCCTACAATTGCATGCACAAAGGGCAAATGTGTGTCTGGGTGCTGTTCCACCTCTGCTAGGATCAGGAGGCTCGAAGCTTGAAGTCAGCATGGTCTGCTCAGTTTCTCGAGAGCTGTGGCCTCTTCTTTCACTGTTACCTAGCAGAAATGCTGCTGGTCTATCTCCACTGGCAATGGTTTCTCCTGAAGGAAGCAACGTACAAGTAATGCAGAAGAGGCCTCCCTACCTGCTCATTAGGGATGAAGGGAGGCATGAGAGGGGGTTGCAGCTTTAGGTCTTAGTTGTGATCATTTTGATTCTGCCTCTGTTTTCCTGCTTTAACGACATGCTAACGCTTACCAGGGGTGGGAAGAGGGGCAAAGATGACTCCGTGAATGCTTGAGAAATGTATGAGAGAGAACATGCTAGGAATGCCCAGGAGGAAGCTAATAATTGTGGTGTTTGGATGGAATTTGAAGAATATGGCCTGGGGCCAGACCCTGAATGAGGGGATAAACAGAAATATTCAGCAACGGCCCAATAGCTGAATGAGGCTGGGGCCCCATGGGAAGAAACTAGGATGTGATCACAACATAAGAAACTGCATCATAATGCAGCCATGAAAACTGGGGGAGAGAAGAGGGGATTAAAAGCTGCACTGACATTTTCTTACGTTACGGTTTTGCAACCTCATTTTGGTTTTCTGAGCTTTTGGGGATGCGATCCAGATTACGCAGGTCTCCTTTGCTTGTTTCCATCAGAAGCAGAAAGGGAGATGCTAAAGATGTTGTCTTAGATCAGTGTTTAACCACAGAAAGTCCTATTTGTGACGTGAGATGAAATTTTAAAGTGCTTTGATTGTTTCAAGCTCCTTGGTGGCCGTGGCAAATGTAGCTGGTTAAAACCTGGTACAAATGGTAGCAGCACCAGGGCTCAGCTTTGATGTGTCTGGAGTAGGACTGGGAGGGCAAGTTGAGAAATCGCTGTTCCTGCAGGTCAAGTAACTGGTAAACACGTTCATAAAAGACACACCGCAGGAACACATCAGTGTGAAGCCCTCTCTGTAAATCTGCTGCTCAGAGCATGGAACAGAACGTACATCTGTATGCAAATGCTGGGGTTTGAGTACTTTAGGAAGTGTGATACTTCTTAATGAACCCCACAGCAAATGTAATGGGTGCGCTCGCTCGTGAGCACCACAACTGTCCTCAGATGATGCCCAGCATATCTGGACACGCTGGCTTTCCTTGCGGCTGGCTGCTGGAGCTTACTAACCCTAAGAGGATGTAACTGAGTGTCCTGCCTCTGCTCTAATGCAAAACTAAAGCAGTGGAATAACAGTCTTCCGTGAGCTTCAGACCACAGGGCCCTGAGGACAGTGAACATAAACTGGTTGGAAATGGTGAAATCCCAGCCATGTAAACCGGTGTGCAGCGTGAGTGAGACAACCACCCTGCACGCACGCTTGGTACATCTAGTATGTCCAACTGGCTGCAGGAGACACAGGCAATCTCTCTGTGGAAACAGCTGTTCTTCCAGATGTCTCAAAAGCAGCTGGTTACCTCAAGCTCGAAACAAGAGCTATGTGCTGTGTCGCAGTTCGAGGCAGTACACAGGATGTGACTGTACAGCATTGAAAAATCACTGCTACAGACTCGACCGGGCCTTACTGATGTGTCTATCTATAGGAGGGAGCCTGTCTTCCGTATGACATGGCAACATGCAGTCATGTTGGACTAGATGACCTTTGGAGGTCCTTTCCGACCCAAACTATCCTATGAGTATGTAACAGTAGCATCAGCAACTTACTTGAGAACCAATTCAGCTGAGTGTTGTCCTAAACATCTTGTTCTGC
>NW_009915620.1:0-1400 GCF_000696875.1 Nestor notabilis | reverse complement strand
AAAGAGTGCTCCTATTTGGTAACTACTGGTATTGATTACAACTCAGCTCTGGGCTGGGGAGGAAGGCACCAGGCTCTGGACAGCAAATATTGGTAATTTTTCTAATGCATTTGCCAGCACTGTCAGCCACAACCATTTAACAACCAGGAGGGGAGACTGAGATTAGACATTAGGCAGAAGTTCTTCCCTGTCCTATCTATGGAGTGGTGAGGCAGGGGGTTGGAACTGGATGAGCTTTAAGGTCCCTTCCAACCCAAACCAGTCTGAGATTCCATGAACTTAGGTCTTTAAGGCTGGCGATATTTAGGTAAGCATTTTCTACTTTTTATTTTCCTGATGGTTTGGGACCATTTTTGATTACATTTTACTGCTGGGTTTTCTTAATATTGATTAATTTCAGGTTCTCAGGTGGTAAAACCTGACTCCAGCACGGGGCAATAACTAACAGTACAAACTGCCCAGGGAACTTGGTGTCCTGACTGAGGTACACTGTAAACAAAGCTATCCAGCCTGTTGCTCAACTCAGGCTCTATAGATGCAGTGATTGACGAACCGGTGTATATTCAGACTTGTATTTATGAAAGGCAGGATTAGCCCAGCTATAAATGTCGTGCTGTGCACAGCTATAGAGTGATTACAGTTAAGTGAGCAAAGTAGCATCAGTGTCAACTTGGAGTCCCTTACCAGCATTACTACCTCGGTTTGGGAACAGAACTGTATATAGTTTAGTCGTGTGGAGATGTGTATCATGTTTGCATGGATTTGCTGTTTAGCACTGGCAAATGCTACAGGAAACGCTGAAGTCTGTTAAAATTAACCTGAGTTAAGCCAAATTATGAAGACAGGCTGAACGTTGGGCTTGTTCTGCTGGACATGGAGGCAGCAAACTGCAGAATGCTGCGGGATAATGTCAGGAAAGATGCTCACAGTTGGGTTCCCAACTTTGTAGTGCAATAGTAATGTAGAAAGCAATAGTAATACTTTCTTAATAAGGAGGCTGGGTATCTTAGTAATGTTTCTGGAGCATGGCTCCTTGCAGGCACTTTGATCCAATGCCATCATCAGTGTCTGCTTACTGCAAATAAACTGTCGAAGACTTGCACTGTGCTGACAGCATGAGGAGTTCATTACAAGGAAAGAAAACACAGCGTGCGCACGTTTTGGTCTGGAAAAGGGGAAAAAGCGGTATTTTTGCAAGCGGAGAAGGGCTGAGAGGGCAGGAAAAGCCCTGAGCACTTCCGAGGTGATCCCATGGCTCGGAGGGGCTCAACCCCCGCGTGGGAAGCCGCAGCCCGGCGGAACCGGTTACACGGCGCCCGCCCCCCCAGAGGTGCGGGAGGGGGGTTGTGGGGTGTGTTTCACCCCTTCAGCCGGGTTTCTCCCGGGCACCTGCGGCCCCT
>NW_009915619.1:16017-35705 GCF_000696875.1 Nestor notabilis | reverse complement strand
GGAGGAAAAAGTGGGTGGCGGGGGAAGAAAGAGGGGGGAAAGGGAGAAAGGAATATAAAACGAAAAGCAAGTTTCTAGTTGTTTTCTGGTTTGGTTTGTTTTTCCCTATAGAAAGCAGAATATTGAGAATATTGAATATTCTCTGATATAGAATATTCTATGTTCTATAGAATATGGAATGTTGAGAAGCCAAGGCAAGGGGAGGCAGTGAATTCTCACCTCTACTCCCTCACCCAAGGCAAGAAAAATGAATGCCAAGGAAAAGTGGCAGGGAGCCAGAAAATTGCTAACTAAACCTGAACATCACAGAATCAGTCACAGAGTGCTTTGGGTTGGAAGGAACCTTAAAAATCATCCAGTTCCAACCCCCTGCATGGGCAGGGAAAATCCGCTTCTTCACACTCCTCCTCAACCCAAGAAAGGCAGCTGATTAAAGTGGTCCTGGAGGGGAAGGGGTAGGTCTGTATTTGGCTTCAGCAGGGTCGGCCTGTCTGTCTGTCCCAGGGAAGATGCTAGGATTAGATGACAATCTACCTGCCAACACAACAGCCGCACCATACAACTTACTGAAGCCTGACAAGGGCACTGACAGCTCGGCTGACATACAGCTCTAAGAGCACAATTAGCTTCAGCATTACTGCCAGCAAAGGGAAGATTCAACTGTAGGTATTACTCCACCTGCAGCACCAAGCACGCACTGAAACTTGCCCGGTCATGGCCCCATTCATCCCCAGACACCTCCAACATCCCCCACCTAACAGTGCCATGGAATGTCCTGGGAGCATGTGGCACAGAAACATGGTGGAGAAAGGCCTGACCTGTTTGGTGGTGCCTCTGTCCCTGCTGGGATGTGGGCTGCCACTGGCTCAAAGTGCCACCCGGCAGCAGGACTGCAAGGGGCCACCAGGCAGGCCATCTGGACCACCCCATCCACCACCATCCTTACAGCATCGCTGCGGGGATAGGTGCCAGGGAAGGAGAACAGAGGGATGAGTCTCTTGCCATCCCACGGATGGAGAGGGGGAGACGTAAGGTACCTCGTGTCCCTCCATGACTCCTGCTCCCCCTAGATGAGGTCCTCCAAACTTCACAGCTGACGGCGAGGAAAGCGTTCTGACATCTGCCTAAATCACGAGTGCTCGCCCAAGTCCATGGTCATTGGTGGAATCAAAGCATGATGAGTTCAGGCAACGACAGGATTGGGGTTAAAAATAAGCATGTACTGAAGCATGGGGCTAAATCAGGCTCTGAAAATCCTAGGGAAAAAACCATATCAAAAGAAAGGCACCCCGGCAGAAGGCCCGAGTATCAGCAGAGTGTGCTTTCCTTACTCGGTGTGCCAGAAACTAACATCAAGTAGTACAATTCCTTCCAAAGCTCTCCAAAAACACCAGCCAGCATCTGCAACCACAAAAACTGCTATAGCTGTCTAGGAGTCACAGGCAACCTCCCCCTCCTGCACCCACTGAGCAGAGCCCTCGCTTCCACTTCCAGATTCCTCCCTCCAGCTATCTTTTTATTGGGAGCACGTTCCTCACGCAGGAGAGACAGGGCCCATTCCCTTTCCATTATGAAAGCCAGATTTTGGTCCACGTTCAGGCACGAAAAACCTTCGCCATGTGAAACCACCTCCCTGGAACACGGCAAGCAGAGCTGGGTGTTTCAGATAAGATCAGCACCCGGTTGAGATGCTACTTGCTCGTTGGTATCTGCTGCCAGTCCAAGAGACAGGAGCTCAGATAGTCCTGTGACCAGAAACTCCCTGTGGATGCAGCTCTGCAGGCAAGTGATCCATCGCTCACTGAAATGAGACAGGCTGAGAGAGCTGGGCTGGGGCAGCTGGAGAAGAGAAGGCTCCTCAAGGGGACACCTTAGAGCAGCTCCAGTGCCTAAAGGGGCTCCAGGAGACCTGGAGAGGGGCTTTGGACAAGGGATGGAGGGACAGGACAAGGGGAATGGCTTGAACCTGCCAGAGGGGAGATTGAGATGAGGTCTGAGGCAGAAGCTCTTCCCTGTGAGGGTGCTGAGGCGCTGGCACAGGCTGCCTTCCCCATCCCTGGCAGTGTTCAAGGCCAGATTGGACACAGGAGCTTGGAGCAACCTGCTCTAGTGGAAGGTGTCCCTGCCCGTGGCAGGGGTTGGAGCTGGAGGAGCTTTAAGGTCCTGTCCAACACAAACCATTCCATGGTTCAGGAAAGGGGGAAACCAAAACTCTGCAGCTCTTCACCCCGCCATGGAGGAGTCTGTGGCAACATAGAGGGGAGGGACCAGTCGCCTTCATGGGGCCCTGCACGAGGTCAAGACTCCACTGTGCTCAGTGCTGCAGATAGACACACCTAAGGCTGAGTTCTGACCCACAGAGATAGGTACGGTAGGAGGAGCAGGCACAGGGTGCTGGGCAAATTGTGGCACTGAAAAGCTTTAACTGCTTATTCAAAGGTTTTGCATTCATACATCAACTGCCTGAGTAGAGCAATGTTTTATTTTCTCCTCCAAAAGCATCATTTTTACTGGAGGAGGGAAGGGAGAGAGAAAAAACGGGAATTTCTCAGGGCCCAGCTGGCAGTGGGAACATGGGCTGGAAGGATCCTCATTTTCTCTTAAAGTTTCCTTTACAACTGAGAGGCAGATGGAAGCTAACACCCAGCCCTGCCTATTCAAGGCAGCAAATCCAACAATTAAACAAGTTGGCAGCTTCAACTGCTAAGGAAGATCTGAGGTGGGGGAAGAGAAAGGCAATAAGGCGAAGTGTGCACGTGTGCTGGGTGTGGAGCATTGCAACAGCACAGCGGGAATCAAAGAGGGACACAGGGAAACATTTCCCTCTTGCACACGAGAGGATCTACCTGCAACCAGAGCAAGGTGGAAGCAGCAGCACCGAGCGGATGTCCAAAAGCAGCAGCCTGACACACAGGCGCCGGCCAGCACTGCAAACACCCACATCGAGAGGAGGGAGCGCTGGAGGAAATCAGGCTGCGATCCATGAAGTGTATGAGGGTAAAAAAGAGCTTCCTGCAGCCCTGGGAGCCAGCGCCAAAGGGCTGCTGGATGAAAACGCAGTGCTCATTTCCTCCCTCTTCCAAGACAGCCAGTTCTCTGTCCTCTCCCGGTCACGTTCCTCGCTGCATCGCTTGGATGATGGATGGAGGAAGAAGCTACCAGCCTAACAAAAGGAACAAATAGATGACTACATCAGGAGTCACCTCTGAGATCAGAGGCAGAAGGAAGCGAGCAGTGATTTCCAGCAGGCAGCCGCCGCAGCACTGCCCAGCCTCACTTCCCCTACCAACAGCGAACAATCAAGTCATTGAGTACCAAGCCATGCCTACAGCCGCGTCAGCAGCCCCGGGCAGCCGTCAGGGAAGCCACAGGGCTGCTCTCCTGTCCCGCTCCGTCCTTTCCAGTTTGGAAGAGACACAAGATGAGGACACCAAGGGGAAGAGAGCAAGGAGAAGTGCTGTGCTGCAGAAAGGCACGACTTGTGCTCACAGCAGCACAGGAAAGGCACTCACAGGAGACCAGTGTCCTCCTCTGCCTCTGGGCTCAAGCGCACACTGAAGCCGGGTCATGGGGAGTTTCTCCTCACTCAACACCCTCAAGTCCTTCTCCTCAGGGCTGCTCCATCCAGTCTCCCCCGGCTTGTCTTCATGCTGGGGATTGCCCCGGCCCAGGTGAGACCACAAACCATCCTAGAGCAGGGCTCCCACTTGCCCTAGCCTCGCCTAAAACACTAAACCATGCAATAAAAGAGAAATCACAGCACAGGACTTCCCTTTCCCCTCCACTTGTTGGTTTAAAGGTCCATGAGAATTATTTGTGAGGGTTTCTTTGCAGAAAGTCCCATGTGTGCTGGTCTCCACCTCTGCTGGAGCTCCAAAGCTGTATTTTAAACTTCACCACCCCCACCACAGTAAGGACCGAATTTAAAAGGAAGATTTTAGAGCAGGAAAACTGAGCTCCTTGGGATGTCACAGGCCTCCACCAGCACCTGTGATTTGAAGCACCACACACCGAAGCCTTTTGAAGAGGTGCTGGTGGAGATGCGTGTTTTCCAGGCACTGTCCAGCCCAGGAACACTGCCATCAGCATTCACCTCTTGACAAGTGATGCTGAACAGCACCGATGCAGAGAGACAACGCAAAGCACACGACACCTCACGTGGGTCTCCATCAGTGGGGCCACCCAGGATTTTAACTGCTCTTTGTCTTCTTCCCCCCTCCAAAGATGCAGCAGGAGAGGTTAACACTCCCATCCAGCCACATGGCAGGGCACTTTCTGTCAACCCCAGCGAGCTTCCCAAAAGCCAAGCAATGGTACAGCAAGCATCCCAGCAGGATCTGGCAAGGAAAGGGCTGGCAAATTTACTATTTTCAAGGCAATGAGAGCTTTTGGGAGAAATCAGTTGCTGGTGTAATTAGGAATATTACTCGTGTAGCTAATAATTATCGAAGATGGTTTTCTCCTTCACAGTTCATTTCTATCTGACTCTTCCACTAAATAAAGGTGTTACTTACAGATGTTATTTGCAGCTTCATTATCTACTGACATAGGCATTATTGCCTATTTATTTGAGAGCGCGCTGGAGCGTGACCACAAGGAAGATAAACCTGGACCCTGAGCCAGAAATCCTGCCTGGAGCAGCCAGCAGTGAAGATGCTTCAGAGGCACTGATTTTGACATAAAAGCTGTTCACGAACCTCTGCTCTCCTGCGCACAGCTGTCTCACATGAGCCAGGTGACATTACCATGGGTAGGTTTGAAAGAAGCCGTGCTATGGGAAGCTGGACTCCAGCCTTGCATTGGCAGCAGGGCTTACAAGTGGCATGCCAGGGACAGAGAGGGAAGAAGGGAGTTTGAATTAGGATGACGGGATCCCCCCCCGCCTTCACTTGCTTCCATGTGAAAGAGGTCCTGCCAGGTGTAAACCGACTAAATACTACATGCCAGTAAGAAATAAAAAACTCATTAAATCATAAATTTCTTGGAAAGGGGATCTACTGGGGAGATTACATTCATTTTACATGACTATATGAATTCAACAGTGGCATATCATATTGTTCTCTGCGGAGGAAGAAGACATACTGGTTTAAAGCATGATATTTAGAGCAGTCCTTTAGGAAGGAAAGCAAATATAATCTTGGCAAGGAACACTGACTGCACGAGCACCAAGTAAGGGACATTAACAGCAGGGCCCAAGTCCCAGCTGCCAAAAGTCAGTATAGCTTGACTGGAGCTGTTGGAGCTCAGCCCAAGATGGGAGCTGGGAACGAAGGTCACCTCTGTTTAGCTACACCTCCTTGAAGATGTTAAGTAAATGAACACAAAGGGTAATTTTTTACTAGGCCCGCTGTGAACAGTTGCTGTTTGCCCATGAGCAAACACTGACAAGAGGTGAGAAGAAAAAGACATTACAGTGGTATTCGGTTCAATGCTTACTGGTTGGGAACTATGTGGCCATCTCCTTCTGGACTGCTTCTGGCCCAGCAGTGGAAATTGCTGAGCTCTCCTGGCTCTCAGTCCAGCCAGACACTCAGGATGTAGACAGAACTGGACAGCCAGCTGCAAAACATGGGCTCACCAAAGCCCTTCTTCAGCTGCTGCCCAATCCTGGCCTCCTACATGCCTGGTTTCTGTTCTCCAGGAGGCTCCAGTCCTAGCGTGGCACATGCCCAGAGGTGTCTGCACCAGACTGACACTGATCTCCTGCCCAAGCTGCAATCACACTGAGGACAATAAATACCTCCCCCTTCCCTGAGGGACAATCTCTGACAGCCATTTGAGGAGCACCCTGCACACAGTCAGCTACAGCATTTGGATGAGGTCTCCTCACAACAGGCACAATGCTGAGGCGGGACTGGTCTCAGCCACACTCCACCTTTGGCTTCCCACCTCTTTCCTGACCCCACAGATCTATTTGTTTGAAATAGGAGCATCCTTTCCCTTCTCTTCGTACCTTTAGCATGGTGGCCAGCATAGCCCCACGTGTGATGTATGTTCACGTCTCCTCCAGCTTGGCTCCAGGTGTGGAGGACACTGGGACGGGACTCCTGCCCACTGTGTGTGTTTTCCAGATACTCATCCCACACACAAGTTCTCAACAAGCTCCTGGAGCATATGTCCCTGCAGGAGAAGTCTGTGGATCATAGACAAAAACACATGCAGACCTGAGCTCAGATCAGCTTCACACAGCACCATAAGCACAATTCCAGTCCTAGAATCCTAAACTGGTTTGGGCTGGAAGGGACATTAAACTCATGTAATTCCAGTCTCCTGCCATTGGCAGGGACACCTTCCACTAGAGCAGGTTGCTCCAAGCCCCTGTGTCCAATCTGGCCTTGAACACTGCCAGGGATGGAGCAGCCACAGCTCCTCTCTTTCCATTCATCCCAAGAGTGTTGTTCTGCCATATGGCTGCTCTCATAATAGTTATGGGAAGGTCTTCAGCAAACGTACAAGTTTCTGTACAGCAGCTGGTCACAACCACATCTTTCCTCTGATAATTTGCGATCCAAAGTAGCCTATTCCAGAGGAAGAAGAGGAGGAGATAGTTTAAGCTTTCTGCACAAGATAGCAGTAACTGCTGAGCAGCTCCTGCACCTTCAGACAAGTCACACCAGTCCGACCATGTCCCACTCTTAATCAGCTGATTAACACACTGATAACTGGGCCATCAGAGAAGATGGGATTTGTTTATCACCTGAATTGCACCGGACCCTCCGCACAAGAGAGCACACACATACACCTCCAGCCTGTCATTCTTCTACCTTTTGCTGACCCAGCCTTCTTGCTGAAAACCTTCCCATCCATCCCAATGAGGTATGAAATTGGAAGCACTACTGGTCCCACTGACAAAACTGCACACAGGCCTGTTCCTAGGCAATTAAATAGCTACACAAGATAAAAAAGGGCTGATGAAGCATTAACTGCGAACAGAACAACAAAGTCAGCGCACACAAACCACAAAATCTCTTCATGCAACATTAAGTCAGTGGTACATTCTTTATGTATGTGCCATAAGTGTATTCAACTACCTGCTCGAGAGGAAGCACACCAGTAGTGCTGTGTTTTACTCCATACCTGGGGCCAGGTTCCCACTTGAGACAAGCAGTTTAGAGCAGCCAAACACTTGGCCAGTTTTAGGTCCTGCAGAAAGACTTGTCGCTGGGGTCCTTAATACTGGCTTTAGGTGTGCAAGGCACCTTGGCAGCAGCTCACTGCCCACCGCTGTAGGAAGCCAAAGAGATTTTAGACTGCTCAGATTATCCAGTGCGAGCACAAGAAGGAGGCAGCCTGTGCTTTAGGTTCTTTCCAGGGCCCCTGGAAAGTTAATCCTATCTGATTACACCACTCTTTTTTTTTTTCCATAGAAAAAATAAACACCCTTCTGTACTAAACATAAGGCTGCCTTCTTTTGAAGGAAGATGTATTACCCAGGATAAACTCATTACTTCATTCCATTTTTGTCCCAGGTCTTCAAAGCGGTGTTTTTACTTCATGATGCCGTATCAGCTGGTTCTGCCACTGTGCCAGGCAGTTCCCAAAAGAGATCCTACTTCTCCTTATAAAAGAACAAAGAATGCAGATGATCTCATCAGTTGCTTAAAGCCTGCACACCAAATTCCATGTACGCATGTTAGAGCCATGCGGACACATACATAAGGAGCTAAACCAAGCTTCCCTTCAGACCACAAACACTAGGAATGCAACAGGGCTTGGAGCAACCTCCTCTAGTGGAAGGTGTCCCTGCCCGTGGCAGGGGTTGGAGCTGGAGAAGCTTTAAGGTCCCTTCAACCCAAACCAGGCTGGGGTTCTATGGTATGACAATGTTCAGTGAAGTGACTGGTGGATGACAAAACCTGCTGCGAGCTGCCCCAGGAGAGGACCCAGCTCTGAAGCGAGAAGGTTGGCTCAGTTGCCTTCCTCATGCCAGCAGGACTGCGCTGTGCTGAGCTGAAGCCTTGAACTCATTACAATGTCACTCTGTCTTTGGATCCAATATCCTGTGGGGGAATCTTCTGGGAATGTATTTTGGTTCAGACTTGGGTCAAGGAGAGTTGATTTGACCTGAAAATAAATCCAGGCAATCTCAAGCTGAAGAGCTATTGACTACTGTTTGCAATACAATAAAGTGAGGAGATCAAACTCGGCTGAAACCCAGGGCTAACATAAATCCAGGGAGAAAGGGGAACAAGAAAATTCATTCACCACCAGGACAAAGGGGCATTTTTCTCATTGGCAGGATTCAGAGCAGGGACTGAAAGCGCTTCCCAGGCAGCGTTTTTAGTGCCCCATACAGCAAGCGTGTGCTGTTTAGCTGTGCTGCTGTCTTCCGCAGACTAGCAGGAAGACAAGAGGTATGTGACTGCATTTGTGTGTGAAAAAGGGCTTGTGGGCTTTTTTTCTTGTTTAGCATCACTAGATGGAGTTCCTCTGCTCACACACAGGGCAGCTGTTGTGAGAGGTATTTTGTATGGATCCCCAAGGAAGGATCTCAGCGGATGGGCTCTGAGCGCTATTGTGTGCACGTGTGCATAATAACTCTCAGCAACTTTCGGTTTATGGTCCAGGAGGAACACGAGTTGTACTCGCTGCAGCTCCAAGCTGAAATACTGCTCCTGGCTCATGCTAAGGGGAGCTGTACCATGAACTCCACTGAAGCCTTTCTCCTCTTCCAGGAGCCTCTTTTTCAATGGTTGTTGGCTAAAACAATACTTCCCAGGTCTGTACTGCAGGGAGCCTGAGAGACACTCCTTTACCCACGCTGCAATATATCATAGCATCAGTGACTGGTTTGGATTGGAAGGGACCTTAAAGCTCCTCCAGCTCCAACCCCTGCCACGGGCAGGGACACCTTCCACTAGAGCAGGTTGCTCCAAGCCCCTGTGTCCAACCTGGCCTTGAACACTGCCAGGGATGGGGCAGCCACAGCTTCTCTGGGCACCCTGTGCCAGTGCCTCAGCACCCTCACAGGGAAGAGCTTCTGCCTCAGAGCTCATCTCAATCTCCCCTCTGGCAGGTTCAAGCCATCCCCCTTGACCTGTCCCTCCAATCCCTTGTCCAAAGCCCCTCTCCAGGTTTCCTGGAGCCCCTTTAGGCCCTGGAGCTGCTCTAAGGTGTCCCCTTGAGGAGCCTTCTCTTCTCCAGCTGCCCCAGCCCAGCCCTCTCATCCTGGCTCCAGAGCAGAGCTGCTCCAGGCCTCTGATCATCTGATATCCATGGAAAAAAGGTAGAAAATCCCCTCCTGACTCTCCTCCTTCCCGGACCTCAGATCCAGAAGCAGGTCTTTGCCTCACCAACCCTTTGCCCACAACCACAGCACATACCCCACTCAATACATCTCCCAGCTTCTCAAGGTGGCTGGTTGTCCAGCAAATGCTCAGGAGCATCCTCTGTCCACCCAGCAGTCAAACCACAGCAGGAGCTCCACTGAGGACACATTGGCCCAGAGAAGACTGGCTGGGGAAGCTGCTTTCAGGGGATAAAGGCAGTGTCTGTGGTAAGCCATGAGCGCCACATTCCCCATTTGAGTGCAACTATTTCTAAACACAGCCCAGGGAAAAGCGCGTGTTTATTTTGTTACTTCACTAAAACCCATTTTATTAACCAGCTTGTGCTCTAATGTACAAGATCCTTTTGTTTATAGAGTAAATGATGCTGCGTCTTCTCATCTCCCGCTGCGATTGCGCGATTCCTGGTCAGATTGTATAATGTTTGATCTAAGGATGTATAAACTCCACTAAACAAAGCTGCAATAGAAAGCTGAATAGCAAGTCGAGGCTCCAGCCTCTCCCGGGGTAAAGGAAAGGTGAGTTTGACAAAGTAACATGCTGGGAGAGCCTGGGAGTGTTTCAGATGAAATAAAGTACTTTAAGAGGGACTTAATATTCCAAGTCAGCATTTCACATCTGCACCCATTAAAACTGTCAGGGACTTCACCCCTGGCTCCAGTGAAATCTTCACAAAATTGGGATTTCTTTTACCACTGTGTGAAAATTAACACTTTCGCTTGCAAGCGCCTGTTCACGCTTCTGCTCCAGAAACAAGTCACACATGAATATTCACAGCCAACCAACATCAGCTCTCTAGTAAAGACCTTCCCAGCACACATCCATCCTCCAGATCAGGAATGAGAGAAGAAAGGTATGGATCGGCCTCCCTGCAGTGGCTTTACAGGTAGTGCCCAAACACTGGCCATCTCAGGGAGCTCTGGGACAGTCGCGTCTCATCTGACCTCCGGCGCAGCGGGGCTTGCTCTGCTGAGGACTCGTCTGGGAGTTACACACATGGAAGTGTGAGTATTTTCCAGTGGGCACACTTCCCTCGCAGCAAGCCTCACCACCACAGCAGCTCTGTTTCTCGCCCCCGTCTGCCCTGAGACCAACTTAACCCTCCTTTTTCAAAGTCAGTTCCACCTAAACCTGCAAAAACATGAAGAAAACCAATCCTAGAGATTTTCCACCCATCAGCAGAGGTCACAGTGAGGAGCAGAGCTGCACAGTCTTCTGTCCGTTACCTGCCTCTTCTCTGCTCTGGTACTAAGTGCGCTGCAGCCAAAGTGTCTGGGCTCTTTCTGCACAGCATGGCAACTAGAACCAATAACACGAAGAGTTGGGCTGGGGCAGCTGGAGAAGAGAAGGCTCCTCAAGGAGACACCTTAGAGCAGCTCCAGGGCCTAAAGGGGCTCCAGGAAACCTGGAGAGGGGCTTGGGACAAGGGATGGAGGGACAGGACAAGGGGAATGGCTTGAACCTGCCAGAGGGGCGACTGAGATGAGCTCTTGGGAAGAAGCTCTTCCCTGTGAGGGTGCTGAGGTGCTGGCACAGGGTGCCCAGAGAAGCTGTGGCTGCTCCATCCCTGGCAGTGTTCAAGGCCAGGTTGGACACAGGGGCTTGGAGCAACCTGCTCTAGTGGAAGGTGTCCCTGCCCGTGGCAGGGGTTGGAGCTGGAGGAGCTTTAAGCTCCCTTCCAACCCAAACCAGGCTGGGATTCTGCAGTTAATATCATAAGCTTGATGAAGAAGGTTCTTCTAATGCAGCAAAGTCTTCAACTTAACGCTGTGGCCATTTCAACTCTCTCTCCTTACCAGTGTGATTCAGCCTGAAGCAGGACAAGAAATCCAAGGAAGGGAAGTCACTAAGGAGACAGGGGTGGAGAAAACCCTGGTACTGCCTCACAGGTAGTCACATTTCAAAGCGCATGAGGAAACCTCTAGCGAAGCAATGAAAGCCCAGCATTCCCTCTTAAAAACATAAAAAGCTATGAGCTCAGTTACTGGCCCTTCCCATGCTGACATGCCACCAACCAGACCCGGAGCAGACACTGCCTACAGCTTTGGAAGTGCAAGTGAAATGTCATTCCCTGGTGGTGTTCCATCCCCCAGCCAGTCTGAAGTCATCCACAGAACCTGATGGGTGGTGACTTACACATGCCTTACCCCAGAGCCAAGGAGGCCACCCCGCTCCACCCTTTTCGGGCAGGAGGGCCCATCCTCTCCTTCTGCAGGACCATTCCTCGCCAGGCTCTGCCCCATCACCTTTCAGCTGCGCTGAGTTCACAAGGTGGAGAAGAAAGAGAAAAGTGGTTGTTTTCCAAGCATGCCAGTACCCGCACTTGTCAGAGAGAAAAAGGAGATTCCCTGAGGCTCCTTTCTGCTCTCTAAATAGCTTCCAAATGAAAGGCCAGAAAGATATTTGGAGCTGCTCTCAAGTCTATCAGCGTAAATCGGTGGAACATTTGCTGTCCTCAAGGAAGCCAGAGAAGCAGGAAGCAGGGAACCACACTCCTCTGAGTTTCAAACTTCCTTAAAACTGGATGCCAGGAAAGTGAATCAAAAAGAATGGCTGAAAGGACAGGGAGGCTGTTTAAGAGATGGGGAGATCGTACTTAACCGAGTGATGGGATAAACTTAACCTGTCTCATCTGAAACAAACCGAGAACTGATTCGGCACCCAAAATGAAACAAACACCTAAACGGCTGTTTAACTCCTGCTTGTAGTGTTAGAGGAAATCCAGTCTGAAAAGCAAGTTGCAGATAGCTCTGGAAAATGCCTTCACTCTGCAGAGCGTTTTGTAAGGACAACTCAGGTGCTCAAGTTCTCACCAGCAGTTGTTTTGCTTGGCTGGATTCAAAGGCAAACAAATAAACAAGCAAAAACCCCCAACAACGCCTTGTTGCCTAATGGAAATTTCAGGCTAGTCCTGGACAATTCCCTGGCCCACCAATAGTGCTGGTGGGGAGGGGGGAGCTTCCCAACAGGCAGAGAGGGAAAAGGTGAAGTTTCTGCAGAAAAAATGAATGTTTGTTTTCATGGCAACATTTCAGTCCTCCAGAAGAACAAAAACTGAGGGAACGACGGCTTTCATTGTCAGGCAAGGTTAAGTCATCATTTGGTCTAGATCAGCTGCTACTCCCCACCCTTTGTGGGTGAGCTCTGTTAACATGATTCATCCAGCCCTCTCCCAGGAGAGACATTGCTTCTTTGGCACCCCTCCTGTATCCCTCACAGTCCAGCCAGAGGAGAACAGAGGCAGCTGTTCCAGAAGGATTACTCTTCTCTTGCAGAGGCCCATCGCATTTCGTGCACAGAAACAGGAGGAGTTAATCGTGTTCTTGACACGAAAAAGGAGAGAGACGTTTGTTTTCAAGCCAATGATGAGAGCTAAGATGCTGATGACAACCACAGCCATGTAATCAGCACACACCCACAGCTGGCTCCTGAAGCAAGGCAGGGTGATGTATTGATTACACACGAAGCCAGGAGACAGAGCTGCAAGCAGCGGGATTGCCACCATGCCAGCTACAATCTCTGCCGCTCACTCTAAGACCTTTGGATCCCTGAACAAGCTATTAACAGCCAGATGGATGAAAGCAAGGTCAAAAGGCACTTCCAATAGGTCTGCAAGATCTTCACTGAGCAGTTAAGAGTTCAAGGCAAGAGGCCCACACATCAAGGATGATTGCTCTTGCAAATCAGACATCACACAAAGCTTTTGGGGCTTTCCTGGTTTTCCAAGGCGGGCATTTTGTTTTATCCTGCAAGATCAGGGCATGAAATATGTATTAGCACAGACTGGTGTTTGGGTAGAGAGACAGCCAGCCACGGCGGGGCAAAGGTGTGGAGCCCATGACCAGAACAACTTCTTGAGAGAGGGAGAACATGCTGGGAGGTCATAGGCAAAGCAAGAATGAATTCAGGGCAGTCACTGGGACTTGTAATTGCTCTCCCAAGCGTGCACACTGTGTTTGCACAGAGCAAAAGGTGCTGCTGCCTGCACTCGTGCTGGAACTGTCACTAACACTTTGTGGCTGCCCAGGAGTTCAGGGCAGGTCAACACGCCACAAACAATTCCTTTTCCTACAGAGATCAATGTTCTTGCTGTGACTGGTATTTGTTTTATGCCCTGAGCGATACAATCACTACTAGTTCTGCATGAGCTAATATGAGCGGGCAGGGGGTAGGCTGATGATATCTCAACCCCTCCAGATCTGGTTGGTCAAAGGAGCACCATGCCTTGACTTACCTACAGGAATTTGCTGGCACTCAGTAAGTGCGCCTGGAGAAGCAGTTAGCTGGAAATGCCAGCATCCAGCCTGAAATCTCTGTGTTTACTCACTAAACAGCAATCCTGTGGCTCAAGAAAAACACACCCTTGTAAGATTTCCACCAGCATTTACATTCACCCGGTCAGGAAAGCAGCTAACTGCAGAGCACGAGCCACAGCTCACAATCAGCACGGGGAGACTCCAATGGGAAGAGGATTCAAGAAGCCAAATTACCATGTTTATAACCTTTTCAGGAGCTTCAGTGACACACACTTGCCACACAGGTTCAGGAATCTTCCCCATCCTCCTTTTCTCCTTCCTGCAGATGGTATGAGGGTTCTCATGCCAGCCTGGTGCATGGCAGCGCTATCTGTAGGGACCCTCATTCCTGGGTATTTACAAGTGGTTTATTGCACAGCTGAAAAACATAACAAGTAAGTTACGCAGGATCTCAAGTGACCGTGCACTCCCATGAGGCACTTGAGATACTTACAAGAATCATTTACAACTGCGTTATAAAATCCCCTGTCCTTTAAAGTGATGCTGATGCAGCAGAAAAGTATAAATCAATACTGCAGAGGGCTTTCAAAACCGCTGTTACTGAGGGTAACAGGGTTTATGAGCGGGCTACGGTGTCCAAGTGAAATGTAGGGGTCGTGTGCCTACAAACCAGCTATGTTCTTCCCTTCTGAGGGCTTCAGGCTGTCAAATCAAACGCAGAAAGAGCTTCAAAAAGGGTTCAGAATATGTAGGCACACCCCAAGACCTGCTCTGACAGACACAAAGCCATCTGAACTGCTGAGGAGCAAAAAGGCTTTAACACACAGACAGAGCTATGGCTTTTGGAGACACGGAGCTATTGGCAGCTGCCCAACTCATTATGCCCAGCCATCCTTTGAAGGCATCATTTGGTGCAACAGAAATCAATACCCCACACACTGCTCCAAGCTGAGCCAGGCGGTCACGACACCGCATCACCAGCAAGGCAAAGAACGAAGGGCTCCCCGTGGTGCGGGACGAGATGCAGGCAGGAAGCACAGCGTTGGCTGATCCTGCAGGATGGAATGAAGCAGGGGAGCCAGTAACACAATACCTCCAGGTTACTGCTGTGGATCTGGTAGCATCAGGGAGCCTGGGGCTTGCGCAAGGGCAGATGCTGCTCGTGGGGATTTGCAATAGCCCTGCGTGGCCAAGCTGACACCAGCAGCCAGGTGTCAGACCAATGACTCTTACAAGCGCTGCCTCCACTCAAAACCAGTGACTTCATACAAGAGCGTTCTTTGACCGTGAGAATGTCATTACAAGTTGCACAGGCAACGCAAATTTAAGTGAAGCACTTTAATATCGATCAACCTGAGCAATCTGTGTCAGCAATGGATGAAAAAAGGCTTGAACGACATCCGACGGGATCACTGCTGTCCACGTCTGTGGATCTCTTTGTTGCCCTATCAAGATGCCACGCGACCCGCTGGGGTCATACCCTCAATGCCGGAGGCTGGCTCCAGCCGCTTTTCATCACTCAAATTATCACAGGAGACTTCATGCAATTAGGCCTCAAACCCAGGGATGTCAGTTCCTCCGAGGAACTGAGCCTGCCTCATGAAAGCTACTTCAGCCTTTGCTTTTGCTGCGCACGGTTTACCCTGAGGATTCCTATCAAAGCGAGGCACTAGTCAAGACGCAGCAAGCCACTGCAGTTTTCACCTCTTTGTAGCTCGTCAAGGAGAATGTCAGTGGAAAGGAAACCTCAGAGGCGAGCAGGCACAGAGATGCCCATCTAAAGCTACATGCCTTGGTGCAAGGAAAACCAAACCCCACCCCTCTGGTTTTTAGTAGAAACAAACCTGCTCTCTCTCAGCAACAGGGCTCCATTTCAACATCAGCAACGGCAGCGGGATGAGCTGCATGAAGCCAGCTCACACCTCGCCGTTTCTCCCCACAGACCAAAACCTCCTCAGGATCCACCACCTTTGTAGGACCTGGCTGGACACAGCACCTCTTGGTCAATGGTGGCATTTCCCTCTTAGCTGGCGCAGTGAAGGGCTGTTTTAAGGCCATGTTTCTCAGGGTAGCTCCAGCCTCTTAAGAGATTCGAGGTACACGCTGCAAACTGCTGATCCTGCACGCAAGAAATAACAGGGGGAGGACGTACAGGGATAATATTTGTACTGAATGTATGTTTTCCAAGAGCATACTTAAAAGCCAGCTGTGTAAGCAAAGCGAGTAAGGAGCAGCATCGCTGGTGAAGCCCAGCTCTGCAGCATGTGGGCTAGAGGGCAGCTCAAGAACAAGGTAGAGTTTTCCTGCTCCTTCCATTCCCGACACTCCCTGATCTGTGCAGTCTCTTGCAGAAACAAACAGGGGGCATCCCCCAAATAAAACGCCTGCAATGCTACGACTGCTTTCCAAAAGCCCCTACTGAACCCAGGCTGCTGCATCCGGAACGCTCAACCTACCTGGAGAGGAACTAGTGCCCCAGCAAGACATACACTATCTGAATCGAAATGATGCTTCCACTTAAGCAGCCACCTCTCACTCAGCCCACGTTGAAATCCCAAGGCTGACAAGAGCAGGGAGAAGAGATGCCAGTTCTCACTTCACCACTCCCCTTAGCATCTTCCTCTGAAAAGCCCAAGGCTTACTATGTGGCCAAGCCATATCTTGCATTTCTTCCAATCACGAAAAGCAGCAACAAATGGAGAGAGATGAAGTGGAATAGAGGTTTTCTACAAGAATCAGCCTTGTAAAGCTTTCAGGAGTTGCAGCTGACACACACCCACCGGTTAGAGCCAAGCCGTTCCTCAAAAAGCACCCAGAAGGCAAACAGTTCCATCTAGAGAATAAATTACATGTTGCATTTTGGATGGGCCGGACTCCTATAGCATATATTTTCACAGACAATTTATGCCTCTGCAGCAGCTGCTCACCTAGACCATCCATCACTCCTCCAGCTACCCAGGCATCCCAGGAAACGTGGTCCAATCCTTCCTTTTCCATCCTGGATATGGCATTTAGCCTGAACTGAAACCAAAGTGAAGCGAAAAATCTATCAGCCTGAGTGACTGCAGGGTTTCACTGCTGAGATTTGAGCCAAAACAGTTCCTGAACATCTTCAACTCAGCAAAAGGGGGCTGAGGCTTTCACTTCTTATTGTGCTTTAAAGCTTTATTGCATCTCTGAAATGGAGACACCATACAAGGAGCTGGTTTTAATCCATGTCTTCCCTAACTCTGCGGTCAGGGAAACTACAGGAAGAACTAAACCAAAACTTTACAGCTGAAAAATAGATTTAGTTTCATGCAGGGGTAAAGCTCTTCATTGCTGGGTGACTACTGCGACCCAGACATTCCCCTACTGTGGCTGATCCAAAGAAAAAGCAGCTGCAATATTTTCCTTCAGTTTTTAGCCTGGATCTGAAATGCCAGTGACACAGAGGACGCCAGCATATGGAACATCTCCATCCCTCCTGGCCCCCAGCAACAAGCAGCAGTTGTCAAAAACCAAGAAAGAAGATGAGGAGTTGATCCTTGCCTGAACCCCCATTAAGTTGTAGCTTTCCCTTAACTTCCAGAGTGTTATTACATGGATTCTATTTGATGAAATCAATTATACTGCACACTGGAGGTAAGGTGGTGAATTAGCTTTGCTTTTCCTCATGCCTATCACTTCAGGGTGGGGTTTGCCTGACAGAGGTGTGTGGTATTTAAAGTGATTTTTTTAGGCAGTAATGCGCCTCGTTATTCCCAGGATGGGAAGAAAACTGCAGAGAGGCTTCCAAAGGGCAGAGCTCCTCCTGCCCGTCACCCGTGGCATCTGGGTGCAAGTCCTGACACAGTCTAACAGCAGCAGTGTTCATCTGCTAATGTGTTTTCCCAAAGCCCACAGTACACAGAAGGCTGGGGAAATGTCAGTGTCTCCTGGGGCTTTTGGCTGAGTTTGGTTTTTAACTTGCAGAGCTTACTTTTGGCTGATTACTCGGTTTTGTTATTACCAATTCCAGTTCATCTAATACCAGCACTAGAATACTGCAAAAAGCTATGCCAGAGCCAAATGTGCTTGGGCAAGGAGATAGCTTTCCCCTCTTCTACAAATGGTGCATCCAACCTAATACAGCATCAAGTGGTAGGAAAGAAGATAGGACAGATCTTCACAGTTACTATCAACCTATCTCATGTTGAGGTCCTCTGGACAGGAGGGAGAGCCTGGCAGTACTCATTTGACACTGCACAACTCAAAAGCAAGTCCAAAGGCTTCACCTGATTTACGAAGGGGACAATGACATGATAAGGATCCTTACTGCCAGGCACAGTCACACTGAGCTGGGTACAAAGCCTAGAAAGCACAAGGGAGAGAAGCACGTTACTGAGAGGCTGCTAATAAACTGGGGACCAAGGTGACCAGCACCCTCATACCCCATCCTGCAAATGTGGTTCTGATCCAGCAAACACACATGTGAAACAGCTTTCTCGTGCCTTGGTGCTGGGTAAAGTGATGGGCAGAATGATGGGAGTGGTGACATTACCTCAATGGCTAAAGCTGTAAGAGGGTCCAGTGGTCTGTCCTCAGCTGACTGGATCCGAGACACAGGAAACTTCTAAAAGAGAAGAAACTGCTCCAGTGTCCTCCTGCAAACCAGGTTTCTTGGAGGGCTCCTGGACTGCTTGGTAAAGTAATATATTGCCACAAAAAGAAAAACCAGATGAGCAAAGTCAAAACCAAGGTTTAGTTGGCTTTAGAGCAAAGGAACCAGCAGAAGTGAAACCTTATCTGGTGCTTATAACCGGCTGGATTCCTGTCTTCACCTTGCTTAGAGACTTTCCTCCACCAAGACTAGCCCCTGGCTGCCTTTGGAGGGTCCTCCTCTGGCCACACAAAAAGCTTTTCGCATCCCCCTGTGGCACCAGCCTTTAATAAAGCCTAAAAGTCAGACCAATGCTTAGATCCCTTGCTGCTAGGTCTGAGCTCAGGCTGCTGAGCTTTAAGCCTCCAACATGGACATGGAGCCTAAATGTACATGAAGAGATCTGGAATCCGAGCCACTATAGAGATTTACTTCATTTGATGCTCAACACCAGACTTCTGCTGTACCTGAAGTAAATACTATCCATTCATGGAGGAAACACAGGACTTGATTTCCATCCTCCCATAAAAACAAGCTCCTAAGAAATGTAAAAGCTACAGCTCTGAGCTTCCCGAGCATCGTTTGTAATGAATTGTACATCCACCCATTTTCAGTGGTGGCCTTGGCACTGCTGGGGAATGGTTGGACTTGATCTTAAAGGTCTTTTCCAACCTGGTTGATTCTGATTCTCCAGCTTCATAGAAATGATCCTGAGTTCAGATGGTGCAAAGCGAGCCCCATGAGGGAAGTTCCTGCAGCTTGGCACTGAGTAGGCCCCTGTGCTAAGCGAGCTCACACCTACCCCTGTGTCCTGCTGGGACACGTGTAAGTGGACGAAGCAAACAGACCAATTAGGGAACAAGCTTCCTGCCCGGGTTCCCAGCTGATAGCAAATACCAGCACCAGACAGTTGCTGCAGGACATAGTCCATATGAAAACCAGATCTGGTTTCTATAACTCACAGCAAGAACGAATGGGCTGAGCCTCACACATGCAAGGGTTGAAGCTGTCTTTGCAGAAAGCACTTCCAAGTCAAGCTGACTCTTCTTTCCACACACCAGCCAGGGATGCCTGCTTATCACCATCACTTCTGTGTTGGCCAAGGACAGCATGTGATGGTGCACGGTGACAAAAGCTGGTGCCCACAGGCAGCGACCAGGCGCTCACCCTCCTCTGCCAGCAGAAAGCAACACAAATCCCCATGGATTGCACCAGTCTGTGCCCATTCGCAAGTCTCCTGACCTCATTTACCCACTGCTGCAAGTTATTCTTATGCATTTCACCTTTCCAGACTTTCCCACCATCTACAATAGTGTTTCTTACAGTTCCCATCTCCATGACCCACCGGTTGTCCTACGCTCCCACCTGCACGCATGAATGTCACCTGCAAAATACAGGCTCAGTCAGATCTCCCTGACCAAAATTCCTCATGCTAACATCAGACATGCTTGAAGCAGCAAGGAAGTGAAAACAGGCCACAGGAAAGAAGTGGCTTGGGGGAAAAGATGAAGATATAAAACTAAA
>NW_009915619.1:242-15986 GCF_000696875.1 Nestor notabilis | reverse complement strand
GGTCACGGTTGGCCACATCCCGTTAGCCGTGTCTGAGGGCTCCTCCTGTCAAAACAGCACCTCTGTAGCAAAGGGAGAATCCTGCATGCCCAGTCCTGCAGCTCTCTTGCTAGGCACAGGCTCCTTTGAGGCAGCAGCAGCCGTGACTACACATCCCACAGCTCCACAGTTGCACTGTTCTGCACCAGGAGAATCTAGAAACCACCGGAGGCTCAGTGCTGTAAAACCAACACGTTTAAAGATGCTTTACAAAGTCACAAGCTCCTTCTCCCCATTGCTAGTTCTGGCACAACCACCAGGGCAGATTCCAGCGCTGACAGAAGCAGCTCTCTCACCCACCTCCTAAAAATGGCTGGAAGTGAGATAATCAGTTCTTTTCCTCTAATATCAACCCAGCCTCCCTTTGTGCTTGAGGATCTCAGGAGGCAGCGCAGAGGTGACCAGAACACCAGTGACCCCCTTTTAAGGTTGAGGAAACTGAGACACCAAACAGTTTCTGTGATTTTCCCATGCAGAACAGCAATCCAAACCTACCTGCGTGTGAAATACTGCCTCCCAGACTAACATAGCCAGTTGAAAACACGACTCTGTGTCATTTAGTATATGTATATTTATATTTCCTAGCTCAAGGGGGTATAAAACCATTTCAAATACTCATTATGCCCATTTCATTAATGTATTTTTAATACTGCAATGTAGTTTCGTAGTCTTCCATTGCTAATGCTCTTAATAACCCATCTCTTCCAAGCACCCCTTGAGGAGAACATGAGCTACAGGACTGAAAAGCACAACTGGAAGAGCTGGGATCCTGGATACTCAGCAACTCTGCAGCAGTCAAAGAAATACCAGTCTTTGCCTTTTGATAGGTTCATTAACTGCAAAATGAGGAGGATTTGCCTCACAAGGCAGACTATTTGTCCCCCACCACATAAACTAGAAGGTTCTCTGATGTTAGCGGACCTTCTAAAGCTTCTAGGCTTTCCAGACCCGACCACACTGCCATACTGGAGTCTTCCACATAACACAGACAGAAATAAAGTGACCACCTTTAAAACAGCTCCAAAGATGATTACCCTGAAACATTAAAGGTCAGATTTAAATCCACAAATACAATGAAATGCACAGTTACAGAGGAAATTACCTCCTTAATAGACTTGCCCAAATTCAACCCTGCTACACACCACCCAGCAGAAGAACCTGGCCCAGCCACGGCTCAGAAATCCAGTCATAAAGCAAGCTTGTCCATGGCTTGAAACCAGGAACAATTAACCTTGACAAGGGGAGATAAGATTCAAGTTTCGAAGACCAGAAGGTTTACTGGGGCTTTGTGTGCTTTCCTGAGGCTCTGATTATTATTTTAATGCAGTTGTTTGTTGTTTCGTTTCCTTTTTTCCCCCTCCTCCCTTACAGGTAACATTGAAAAGATAGAAGTCTATGCGCTCATGGCAGGAGCCAAAGGACGGCTGAAGTCCAACCTACCTCCATGCCAGTGCACTCACTGGATATGCTTCCAGAGAAAGGGGAAATCAGACAAGGAGATGCTGTGGACAGTTAGGACTGACTCGCATCAGACTTTTTGGAAAAGAGAGAAGAAATCATCAGGCTAAAAGGAAAACCAAAAGCCATTACGAGAGTGCTCTTTTAGGGGACTAAGATAAGAAGCCAACAGATCTTTACATGCTTCCCAGTAGGAAGCCTCCAGCCATCCACGACAGTGCTGACAGCCCTCCATGCTTGGCGCGGTCCCCATCCCACCACCTGGAGCTCGTCCACGGAGGTGCAACGCTGAGGGAGGAGACGGAGCTCCCAGCAGAGGTGTTCAGGTAAGAGCTGGGAGGAGGGTTGTGGCTCCTGAGCTCCGGCGCGGTTTCACCTGACAGCAACCGAGGGTACAGCTCCCCTGCAGATGGTGCAGCTGCACCGGGCGCACGTGGTCCTCAGCTAACGCCAAGGTGAGCAGCATCTGCTGCTGACGGCGGCAGCAGAGTTCATGTGTGTGTTGAAACCCTCCCAAGAGGCTTAGGCAAGTAGGTGGCCGCTCACCCAAGTGACTGCTCCCCTTTGGTCAGTACCAAAGCTAGTTAAAGACAGTGCACTCGGTGCCTCCAGGAACCACAAAGCCACCACCATGGAGGAATCACCTCTGTGCACACCAGCTGATGTTTTGATCTTGCTGGTGTCTTCAGCAGAGCTCCATCCGAGGGACAAGGGTTTGCTCCGTATCTCCGTCTCTCCTTTAAGGCAGCAGTGAATTTATCCTCCTCAAGGGCTGTTAATGAGAGTGTGTTCTCTAGTTAGGTGGAAGTACAGCTCTGAAGCCTCTCCCAGAGCTTTTCCAGACAATGCAGCCACAGGAGGTCTTTAAATAAGAGGAAAGAATCAAAGATGGGTAGTGATGTGGTCAAATCCGCTAGGGAAGAAGATGCAGAGGGGAGGTGGGAGAGAGCAAGTGCACTGGAAGTGTTGCAGTTTTCTTCCAGTGTCCATTGGACGGCAAAAAGCAGTTCACAAGTGCTCTCAATATTGGCAAGTATCACATGGAAGTGCCCATCATCTATGCTGTCACAACATGGGCCATCAGTATAAGAGAACAGCAGAATACAGCATAATGTAGTGCATACCTATATGCTATTTATAGCCTCTGCCAACACACGTACACACACTTGTGTCCCCATGGTATTTTCTTTGCTGCAAACCCCCTGCTTTGCATTCACACAGCGGGTACTGAAACCAGCCACTGAGTTAAAACACGTGGACTTCCCTTCTTTCACCCCAAACTGACTTGGAGGCACCTTGCTGGAGGGGAGGGGGGGAAGCAGAGGAATGAGAAAGGGACAAGTTTGTTACCACGAAGCCTCCACTAGAGCATAGCAGTAATGAAAGCTCACCCTACACTGAGCCGTTTCTCCCTAACACACACCTCCACATTAAGATGAAGCTGCCACAGTGCTCTGCTGCCACATCCTCCCTTCCAGCCCATTCCCATACCTCCTCCCCATGGAAGCCCTCGAAGACACAACTCACCCACGTCAGTCCCCTCTTCACCCACAGCAGCATCTCAAGACCTTCAGGTATCCTGGTCTCTGTCACTATGCTGTAGGCACACTCCGTTCTCTCCTTAAAGCTCCTGCAACTCTCCGGCTTCATGCCAGGAGTGACCACTTACTCCTTGATGATCACATTCGGCCAGAACCTGGGAAGCTCTTCTTCCAAGGGCTGTATAGAGCCCAGGACTGCAACGTGGCTTTTCAAGCACGCTGTTTTCACTGAGACCATGACCGAAGCTAAAGCAGAATCTGTTTTCTAAATAGGAATCCTACGAGGATCTTCCATTATCAAACTGTGTTCAGCTCTGGAGCCCCCAGCACAAGAGGGACGTGGAGCTGCTGGAGCGAGGCCAGAGGAGGCCCCGGAGCTGCTGCGAGGGCTGGAGTCGCTCTGCTCTGGAGCCAGGCTGAGAGAGCTGGGCTGGGGCAGCTGGAGAAGAGAAGGCTCCTCAAGGGGACACCTTAGAGCAGCTCCAGTGCCTAAAGGGGCTCCAGGAAACCTGGAGAGGGGCTTGGGACAAGGGGGGTAGGGACAGGTCAAGGGGAATGGCTTGAACCTGCCAGAGGGGAGACTGAGATGAGCTCGGAGGCAGAAGCTCTTCCCTGTGAGGGTGCTGAGGCGCTGGCACAGGGTGCCCAGAGAAGCTGTGGCTGCCCCATCCCTGGCAGTGTTCAAGGGCAGGTTGGACACAGGGGCTTGGAGCAACCTGCTCTAGTGGAAGGTGTCCCTGCCCGGGGCGGGCGTTGGGACTGGAGGAGCTTTAAGGTCCCTTCCAATACAAACCATTCTTTCATTCTATGACCCTGTTTAAATCTCTTGGCAGCGGGGATTGCCAGGGTGAGGGGGGCAAGCCTCAGGGATGGACCTAACGAAGCCCAAGCAGAACTCAGCCTCCTCCCAGAGCCCGAAATGGTACCAAACCCACAGCTGAACCAGGTCTTATTCCAGATTTTCAGCCACTAGATCGAAGACACAGGCATAAGGGCACAGGAATAACCTGCAGTCTGACCTGACCCGGGTTTAACTTCCCTGGAGAGCTGCTGCCACGGCTTTATGAAAAAAAAACACCAAAAAACAGCCACTCCCAAAGGCACAGAAGAGCCAGGTTTTAACACTGTGCACACCATGGTCTGGCGTGCAGCAGGTCACCAATCTCACACAAAACCTGCCTAGAGGGAGGAAGCCTTTCTAGTGGTCCAGCAGCCTCTAAAAAGCGGGTAAAAAGGGCATCAGATGCCCAGAAAACCAAACCTCATTCCCAAACTGGCTGCAGGCAGCTCTCGAGACATAAACGAGCCATGGGCATACTTGATTTTTGATGAAGAAATTGGTAATGGCTTAGCACAGATGTAAAGAAACAGCTCCTGGGGCCAACCCACCAAACCAGGACTACTTAAAGATACCACAGCTTGTGAAAGCTTGCAGAGCAGCGCTCAGACCTGCTGCTGAGCACGGGATGATCCAGCCTCTGCTACATCCTCCTCTTTACAGCTTTAAAGTGCCATCTGAGCGCAGCTTTTTCCTGCTGCTTGATGCTTTCAGATCCTTGACCTGGTAATGATATCACATCTGCTAGCTATTATCAGAGGAGGAGAAAGGCTCTCCCCTCACTTCCCCTCTATGCAAGGCGGTGTGAACCCAGCACAGCATGGTGGTGTGTCTGTGAGAGCTGAAAGCTGTCAGGCTGTAATTCAAACAAATCAGATCTAATCACCTTTATCAGCAGGGTGATAAAATCAGCAAAACCGAGAGCCTACAGAAACACAAGCCCGGGAAGCATTTCGTGATGGGCACAGAAAGCAAACACCTCTGAAGAGCTCTTTCCCCATAGAGATCGCACCCCACAGAGAACATCAGATCACAGTGGGGCACTGCTGAAGATCAGGGGCTGTACAGGTTCTCTGCCATCTTTCGCGAGACCTGAAAACCATTATTTCCCAAACTCTGCTGCTGGAAGAGGGGTAGGAGACACAGAGGGCTCTGTTCCAGAACGCTCTGTGCCTCCTAAACTTTGGGCAAAGTGGTCACAAGCCCACTCCACGTGGACTGACACCACAGCAGCCAGATGCTTAATAACCCAAACAAGACAGGATCGGGGTACTGCGGAGGTGACCACAAGCCTTGATTTGTCTGCACACCTCCCCAGCCAAGAGCTGGACCTGGGGGCACAGGCACACAGCTGGAGATGAGGGGTTTCTGAGACCAGAACCACGCTTTAGATGACAAGACAGTCCTGGGTGTCCAAAGAAGCACAGTGGGGCTGTAAGTGTCAATCCTCTACTTGCATGTAGCAGTACCCTGCAGCTGGTTCTCCTCTGCCCCATCATCACCAGCCCCTGACCCCAGATCAGCCCGCTCAGTGGCACCATAGCGGGAAGGGGCTGGTTAAGGTCAGTCCCAAAGGAACCACGTGGAGTCCCTGGCCAGCTGAAGGAGAACCCCTGTGCCTCACCTTCCCATCGCAGAGAACATTCCGGAGGGTGAGGAGCGCACGAGCACGCAGCCGGACGGGGCACTTCCTGACACCCAGCCCTGTGTCACCGTCTGTTAGTCACGACCTGACGTGACGCAAAACAAAGCTCCACTTACTGATTTCAACACCACCGTCACGCTGCGAGGGGAAGACGAGGGCTGGAAAAGACCTTGGGGAGGTCACCCAAGCCCAGCCCTGTGCCCCGTGGAGGGTCAGTGCTGTGTTATCCTCATCAGGCACACACCTAACCTGTTCTGAAAGGCCTCTGGTAATAAAAGCAACATATTCTAGGCTTTTGCTATTTGTATCATGATTTTGAGCACTACCCGGAGAACGAAAGGCACAGAAGGGAATAGGTGCAGAAGAGCTGAACGCTGCACGAGCCAGGGGGAAGCTGCTGGACAGAGAAGGATCTCTCAGTGCAAAACGTAAGGGCAGATCCACCAGCAAGGAACCAAGGGCACGAGTGGAGCGACCCAACCACTCTGGCCAGACAACATGGAAGGGTTGTGACAGCTGGAAGAGCTGGTGGGGACTGATCCTCCTTCACCATGTGAGGGTACAGACTTTAGTCCTGCAACAGAAGCTGGTGTGACCTTCTTCTCGGGGATTAAACCACCCCAGATAAACGGCAACTAAAGCTGTGCTCTCAGCGGCACGGGAGAGGGTGGCTCAGCAAGAGGAGGGGCTGGGATATTTACACAAACACACAGACTTCTGCAAAGAACAGTGGAAACGCTTTGCTCAAAATCTCATTAGCAAATAAGGGGATTTCTGGGAGCACCATCTGTGCACCACATTGAACACTCGCCCCAGAGCGCAGAGACTAAAGCACGTTGCATATGGAAACCCAAACAAAAGAATACACGATAATACACAAAGGCAGGGACAGCACATATAGGATGGGAAGAAGCCAGAAAAGACCTTTTCCTCCCCATCCCCACAATACCCAAAATCCCATTCCCTTCACAGCCCCCCACAATGGTTCCTGAGGCATCTCACGTCCGTTCTGTGCCCACTGTGAGGCCCCACGATGTTGTCACAGAAGGGGAAAGCAAGCTTTGTCATGAATGAGAATCAGCCGGCAACCCAGAACCGATCGGCGCGAGGTAACACGAGGTCCAGCATTGGAAATACTGGTTTTCCTTGGGTGTTTTCCAGGGAGGCCTCCCAGGTTTCTAACCAAAAGGTTACGTGGAAAACACTATCTCATCTGTGAGCTTCTTCAGGTCAGGGCCCTAGGAAAAGTCCAGGAGTAGCCACACGAGGGTAACTCTGAAGCAAAGCAAGAGACAGTGTTGTGTGAGGGGGGTTTGGAGAGCAAAACAACCCAACTTGACAAATCAGCAGCTTGAATGAAGCATCTCCAGTGACTCTCAAGTGCCCCTTCTCCTTTGCACTTCCAAATGTCTCCCCCTTTGGAGCTCTCCAACAGCATCCTCCAGAACAGCTATTATCACAATTACTGCAATTAATTGATTTGCATCTCCCCAAAGCACCATCATTAGTGCAACATAGCCAAGCGTGTTAGTGTTTAATAATACCAACCAACATCATTCACAACATCCCGCCCCGGCAGACCTAAATATAGAGACAAGCATTCATGTGAGAACAAAGAGGAGGGGGGCAAACCAGCGGCTAAACAAAAGAATTAATTTAGAGCAGAATTAGGATCATAGAAACAAGAGAGACAAGAGACCAGCTCAGATGTCTCGCTCCCAGCTCACGTGTGACTCTCCTAACCCGCCTGCTCTCTGTCATTAGCTGCAACTAAACGAAGTCATCTTCTCCTTGCAGCAAATAGCCAGCGAGCCACGATGAGCATGTACACAGGGGGCAGAAACAACGAGAGGCAGCTTCTACAGCCTGCTGGCCCTGGGTCGGGAAAGCACTTTAGCTTGAGAGGGTCTCCGTGCAGGACATCTCTTGAGCACATGCTGACACTGAAGTACCTGCTCCTCCTCAGGCCAGGCTCCCATCAAAGGGAAAGGCAGCTATCCAGTTTTCCAAGCGTTTTTAGCAATATGAGCTGCACCTCTTAGGGACCATATAGAGCTCTTTGCTGACCTCTAGATTCGGAGCCAAAGCCCACCTGCTTCATGCACGAGTCCGTCAGGACACAAGTAGTCCTCTCGTGCTGGGATAGAAAGGCACCTCACATCAGAGCCTGGAGGTACCACCGGCATGGGAACAGCATGGGAAAACTAGCACCAGGGCTGCTCTGTATCAGCCCATTTTCAAAACTAAACTAAGGCTTTCATTAAACCTGGGCCCTTGCTCAAGAGACAGGAGATTCTGTGAAGGAACCACATCTAAAAAGCCAAAGCTCAAAGGAGGCTGAAACCCACGTTACTGATGCAAACCTGCCACGTTTCACACATCAAGAGGAAGACACGACCGTCTCGGTCTGCTCTCCCTTCTCTGTGATGCAGCATCCAAAACGTACACATTTACCATTTCTTGTGGTTCCTCCTCCTCTTCTTAAGGGACCTTCTCCCCACGAGTGCAGGACTGCGATGGTCCATGGCCTGTCCACACACTAGATGTGCCCAGGACCAAGGTACCCTGCTCTGAGAGGGTGAAGACCTGAACAAGGAGCTTTGCCAGAAGGTACATTTCCCAGCTGCAGCCACCCAAGGCAACGTGAGGCCAGTGTGAGACCATCACCAACTGGCATACAAGGATATGACAGGGAGCTGACAGATCACTGCCTCCCAGCGTGTTTGGCACGACTTGGATGTGCCCATGTCACAGCCTGGCTTGGGCTGGAAGGGACCTCAAAGCTCACCTAGTTCCACCCAGCTGCTGACTGCAGACTAAACAAAGCTGGTTTACACTGCCCGCAGTCTGGACCCTTGGCTGGAGACTCATCCAGCATGACATCTCCCATCCCTGTTTCTTTCATACCTCTCTATGCATCCATTGGTGCTGATGCTGAGGGAGATTCTGTAGCTTGATGGTAGGAAGGAATCAAGTGCAATGTCCAATTAACAGCATTCTAAAAGGAAATAATAAGGTTTCAAAGCTCACTTGCCCTTTGGTGGCCAACTTCCCCCATGCCTGTAACCACACACACCGTGACAGGAAGTGCGCCCAAGAAATAAACTGCTGAAAGTATGAATATGAAGCAGGGAGACCTACGACTGCAGTAAACCACTTCAAAAGGGCTTCGTTCCTGCTCAGAACAGCTTGAAAGGAAACTTGCCACTCACGAAAGTTGATCCTCCACCTTTCACTTGCTTTAAAAGAAATACTGGTTCGATGGTCTCTGTTTCCCGGGTGTAAAGAGGGTTTCTGGAGGGCAGGGTCTAAAAGCAGAACATAAATAGGAAATGTAAAAGCTTCCTTAAATCTTATTTGGTTTATTTGTGAAAACACCCCGCAGCTTTTACTGCCTCCCAAGAGCAACCGATGGGTTTTAAGGGAAAAGAAAGACGTTAGTGCCCACGATGCTGTTTTGCAGAGTAACACAGAAGGAGAAACCCAAAACAACTCAGTGCGCAAGGCTGGAGACCTAGCGAGAGGCTTGCCTGCCTGGGGCAAGCTTCTCCCAGCTGCTGTAATTACCAGGAAAGGGCATCAAGGACACCTCCCCGTGCAAGCTAGAACCATTCCTGTGAGCATTCCATGTGGTTAGCGCAGCTTTTTCAGTCGTGGTAGCAAAGCTGTGACACGGAGCCACAAGAGATGATAGCAGCAAACAGCCGTTCGTCTCCGAAAGCGAACCCAGAAGCAAGCTGAGGATGTTAAGCACCTTCCAGCTCCTTCCCACCTCGCTCTTCAACACAGCCATTAAAAAGGAAGCTCAAACCAACCAACAGAACTGAGTAAAAAGGAAAGGCTGCGCACGCAGGACTTCACAGTGACTGAGCCACATCCTGAAGTGAGTACAAGAGCTCAGCCCAAAAATACAATCAGATGCAAGAGCCAAATTCCTGCCGGGTGCTGGCCGCTGAGAGGTCCCCATGTCCCACCTCCAGCCAGGGAGGATCCCGTGTGTGTCCCATGCTCCAGCAAAGGTCAGCTCGAGCCAGCCCTCCTGCCCACAGCGCCTATGCAGGGGCACCGTCCTGCAGCCAGACACCACCACACGCTACCTGCTCTTGCTCCACAGCCCAGAGACAGCACGTGCTCCTCTCACACATGGATCTCAACACACGCCAACACCCTGCTCGGCCTTTTGTATCTTTGGGGCTTTAATTAAAGGCAGACACAAAGGGTGGTTTGCACAAATGTGTCTGCTTAGGTGCTTCCCTCCCTGGGACCCCACTCACAGGCTGGGGGCTGAGGGGTGAGAGCAGGAGGATGGATAACCTCCCCAGCAGTCTCCAAGCCCCTCTGTAGCTTCATCCCACAGGTGGAGGAGCAGCGTCCTCTCTTAGGACACCTCTAACAGCTCAGGGTGTGCAGGACACATGGGATGCTCCAAGCAAGGACATCCTGCTCTCCGCTTTGCACAACATCTGGGGCTGCCAAGGGGCTGGCCACGTGTGCTCAAGCAGGATGAAGCCACAGCACACGCAGGTCTGGCCACCTCATTTCACCTGTCTCGGGCAAAATTATTATTCTGGGGCTGGACTGCTTCTTTTACAGTCCCAGAGCTCGTTTTCAGAGAGAAAATGGGGGGAGAAAGCCTTCGACCCATTAAGTGCCTTTGTAAAGGACTCACTGTTGGCATCTGACTCTCTCGGTGAGATAAACACACAGTCATTTAGGTTGGAAGGGACCTTTGGAGGCCATCTGGTCCAATTCCCTGCTCAAAGCAGCAGTAAATAAATCACAGCACGTCTCCTCTGCTCCTGCAGCCAAAGGCACAGGTGGGGGACACATGAGGAGCAGGGAAGTACTAAAGAGACCTCAACACAAGCAAAACCCCTTCTGCTCTGAACACCACTGTGGAAAACAAGCCCCCTGTCTGAGAAGAGGCTGCTAAACCACACGTGGCCCAAACTGACCACCTCAGCTCTCCAGCCTCTCCCTCCAGAGTCTTGGAATGTCTCCTCTCCACAGAAAAACAGGGTTTAGCCCTCGAGTCCCAACCAAAGAAACACTCAGGTGCATAACTGACCCAGAACTGCCTTTAGTTTAAATTTTACCCCTTTCTTCTAAGGGCTCGTGGCATTATTGTGAACCTTGTAAAGCAGTCCTATCCCATCAAGGGTCTACCTGACTTCATTTACCCCGTGTAGCCGACCTGGGAATAGCTGTAAGTGCAGCCTCAAAGATGTCACATACCATACACCAGCGTCAGACAAAGAAGATGCTGCAAAGCCTCTGTCTGACTGAGCAGATCCACCTGTTTCATGCTCTAATCTTGATGCAGGAAGCAGCAAAACCCTGTGCTCATCTTCCCCTGTGCTCTCTCCCAGCTATAACCCTGCAGTGGTTACAAGCTGTTTATCCCCTGGTCTGTTTCATTTCAACACACTAAAAGCAGCAACAGGCCTGAAATTGAATCACAGGCAGCAGCTTCATTCATAAATCGGGCAGCACGCTTGCAGAATGAATTGTAGTTGTTATTCCTCACTGTTTACCACCTCCCAGCCCGGAAGCACTGTTTTTATCACTATTGTGAGAACCAAGAGCAGGGGGAAAAAAAATCATTTTAAGCTTCCCTTCCCCTCCCAATCAAATATAATGGAGGAAAAAAAGCCAGCGAGAGGCCGGATGTCAGATCCTCAAGGAGGTTTTTCCTTGAGCTATCTAGGGGAGCTCAGCCTGGTGCTGCAGGTTTCTGAGCCCGACTTTTATCAATGGGCTGCACTGGGCCCATGTGAAAGGCCAGCAGGTGTTGGAACAATGAGCGCAGGCTGCCTCTACATCTGGGCTACAAAAGCCATCGCTGTGTTTACAAGAAACAGGATAATCAAGAAAACATCCTGCCACGGGCACCTAAACAGCTACAGCCCCTTGTTAGTCACTTTTCTCTCACACTGCGCCGCTTATTTATAGCACGAGAAGCTGAACCGGGAGGAGGAACAACAGCAGAGTAGTTTTAACACTCGCTTCCACGCAGGAGTGACGCACGTGCAACGTGGAGGGCACGGACGGCGCCTGGCCTGCATTGTTCCTTCTGCTCGAGGTGGGATGGTGTTAACCCTTCAGCTCTGGCTGGAAAGAATTCATCAGCTGAGCAGAAGTTGGTGCTTTCACTTCACTGATGCAACCGTGTCAGTTAAACCTAACTCGTTCTGGGATGCTCTGGATAAAAACGGAGCCACCACATAGTGGATATGATTTTCCCAGAGCCTAAACACAAAGAGATAGGCAATTATAGGGGAGGGACTGTGGAAATTGCTCATCCATCTTTGCCTTCAGCACTTAAGGTCGGATCAGCAGAGTAAGAGAGATTCTCCAATGACCCAGCTTCAGCGCTTGAGCCCAGAGCCATGTTGGGGCTGCATCCCCAGAGCAAGCAGCATTGTGCTCCTCTGAGTTCTCACCAACCCAGGGCTCCCCAGCAGGCTGGTCCCACCAAACCTCCTGCCTGTTTACCATGACATGAGAAAAGGGGGTTCAGGTCAGCTAAAACCCCCTGCCACTGAAGGGAGTAGATAGCAGCTGATGTTGTGTAGCATTTTCTCCTTGCTTGCTTAAAACCGTGCCAATTTGGGAAGTTCTCAGTGATTCACGGGCACAACACAGACAGGATTAACAGCCAACATTTTTCTCATTTTTCCATCAAAATCATGGGAGAACTAAACACAGCATCTCGAATTGCTGCCTGCTGAGCCTACGAAGTGAGTAAATGGTTAGATCTGTGTATCTCAAAAGAACGGAGACGGGTCCGTCCCAAAGTGCCATTTCACACGCGATATTGATGCATCTTCACATTACACAACCAAAAGAAATGCTACTTATTTCCAACATTTGCTTTGCAGAATAATAGAGCAGCAACCTTTGCCCCCCAAAGTGACTAAAGCCTGACACAGTGGTTGTGTTCATTTATCAAAAATTTCCTAGCTGCAGCCAAACGTTCCCGCCACCCAGTTTTGTAAAACCTCCACTGCCAGATGACTTGGATAATGGCCAGAAGCCCGATCTCAATCCCTTTTTCTGTTTCTTTTTCACCAAAACCCCATCTGGTGCATGTTAATTATCAGTCTGTATGGACTGCGCTCTGTGCTAGTAGGCAGCTTTAAGAACAGCATCCTAGATAATTAAATTGCTGAACGCTGATGAACACTTGTCAATACAGGATCAAATCAATACAGTCCCTGATGTTTCCTAACGATAGAGCCGGTGCTGTTTGAACCAGCTTCTTTTGAAAGCTTTAATTTCTCAAACAACATTCTTTCAGGCGAGCTGATTTGGGGTTTTACTTTCTAACAAAGAGAGAAGTGGAGTGCGGCATGGCATTTAATATCTGGCTGAGATTTAAAACGCACGCTCCTTATGAAGTGTGACATTTTATACCTGAAACCACAGGAACATTTCCCACATTTAAGTGATAGAGAGAAAATTCTTCAAATTAGATCTGAACTTTATACCTTCTAATTCTGCTCCAATCCTCCTCCTCCATGTACCACGCTCGGGCCTGATGAACATGCTGGTGCTATATCAAAGTCTAACAGACCTGACTGCCGACAAATCCCCTTCACTTAGCCTTGAAGTAAGCAGAAAACCTCCTGTACATCCAGTAGTTAATGTTAGCTGGAAAAATAGCTCAATGATGGATTGCAAGGCTAAATGAACCAGCCAGTACAGCCCAGCCGGCAGAGCCATCCCTCCTGGCTGTCAGCATGAGCTGGTAGCCAGCACCGAAGCCACATGGCAGACCAAGGTCCCCAAGCTTGCAGCAAAAAGCTGCCCAGAGCTCCTTTACACACTTGAATCCAAGCCCAAAGGAAAAACAAATACCCATGTCCAAGGAAGCCCTGAGCAGCGTCTCCCCAGTCTTGCCCATCAGGGCTCCCACTCCTCACTTTCCTGGACTTGCAGGAAACTCGGTCGCAACCAAGTCCTCATTTGGGAGCAGTTGCCCTGCTCTATCCTTTCCAGGAGAGGTTCTCTGCTGAGTCCTACAGGATGAGGGGACACCGGCACGCTGGGGTAGGGCTATGGAGCAAGGTGGGTTTTCAGTGTGAGACATCCAGCAAAATCCACCCTCCCGGCACTTCTTCACAACCCCAGTTTCATGCAGCTCATTAGTAACATGCAAAAAGGCCCCTTCAGCGACCCCTTATGCCAGCAGGAGATGTCCTGTAGAGCACATCACATCCTACACCTCAGCGAGGTGCAGCACAGATATCCCATATCTGTCCCTATGGCCAAAGAAGCAACAGGATCCTTTACTCCCAAAGCCTCAACTCATCCATCCCGTGTGACGGAGAAAACCCTGACCATGCAGCCTCTCCCGCTGCACGCTCCTTGGGCCAGCAACACGCACAAAAAACCCCGCTCCCCTTCCACCCCGTGCCTTGAGGGACAACCCAGACCTCGGGAGGTGCTTTGAAATACGAGTTGCAAAGGCAGAACATTTTTCCTATTATGTTCCTCGCTTTACTTAAGCCCTTACTCAATAAGAGACAGGTGCACTAAGCTCTTTGCCAGGGACCTGTGTCTAGAGGAACAAGACCCTCCAGTTTCATACATTCTCCCCTTGGAAGCTCACTAGTCACCTCTTAAGCTCTTAATAAAAGACTTCTTTAAAAAATGATGGCGCCCAGTTTCCAAGGCAGCAGAACTTCTAAGCTCGTGTTCGCAAGAGCCTAAGGAATTACAGATGCCAGAAGGAACACACTGCATAAAACCCATCACCTATTCCTGATGCACAGATTAAATAACACAGTTCTATTTCTTAATGCAACACAGTCTCTGGACAAGGAAGTCGCTATCAATGCTACAGAAAACATACAACATGTGGAATAACAGCTACAAATCCTTTAATCTCTGCTGGTACCTAGAGATCTCAGATGGTTGGTGCCTGTAGGGATTATAGGAGATACGCGATCCTGGACTGCAAAGACTGAGATACTTCATGGTGTTGACTGACCATCAGTGGTCTCCTGGACCTCAGCTGCAATTCAGGCTGCAGTGCTCTAGATGAGAAGGGAGATAAAGGAAAGGAAAGGAGCAGAAAGCAGGAGATGGGGATGGAGAGCAGCTGTGCCGAACCTGAAGCACGAGATGCAGCCGTGGTAGAAAATATATCACAGGGCAGCCCTTTGAGGATAGCTCTGTCCGAACTGCCCAGGAAGACATGCATCCTCTCACTTTAAATTCAAGGATTCAACTGGAAACTTACAGGAAACCAGGATCTCTTACACCCCCAGTTACTCTGTTTATAAGTGTCTACTTTCTTAGGCTGAACTAATTATTCTCAATCACATGCTACTCCCATTTTGACTACAAAGAAGGCTCCTTTCCCGTGGAAAACAAGCAAAAACATCAACTCTGCTTATTTCGTAATTAATTTTACTGCATCGCTTTTTTGTAGCTTAATTTCCTATTTTTTCAAGGAAGATGTTTGGGTTTTTTTGGAGGGGTGCAAGTCAGCAATAAACACTCCGTCTTTAATACAGTCTCTAGCACAATAAAGACCATCCGTTGCACTGTGACACCAAGGTGCTAACACGGGGCAATAAATTCAGATTAATAATTAACATCCACATCGTATCAAGCAATCTTGTTGCTCTGACTTCAGTTACTTCAGGAAGCTTCCCACTTGTCTCAAACACGTGCAGTAGGTTGCTTAGCTATTGATTTTAGAAGCTAGTTCTGATAGATGCATTACAGAATAAGAGAAACAAAGTAATGTTCTATTCTGACTCCAACTCCTGAATTTACTTGTTGAATTGTAAGAGTTACTCCCTTTCTCTTGGAGATTTAGGAACAATACCTTAAGGTCTATGGGAAAGGGTATATTGCTTAGGGGTTATGGCCAAATAGGTCCTTAAAACCACACACACCGATGGAAACAGTACTGCTGGGACCCTGCGGGTACACCTCTGGCTGGAAAAGGAATAGTTCAGCAGAAAAAGTAATGCACAAATGCCCACGTTAATGAACATAAGAATGTGATGTTCCCATCTGGGCTGCAAAGACTCAGTTAAGGTATTAAATATGAACAAAGCACAAGTCACTCACTGCTTTGAAGAGCCCGCCTGACTTGCAGATAGATCTTCAGGCATTGAAAGGAAACGGGCAGGTTTGTGATGTAAACTGCAGCGGCATGAAGAACCACTTCCAGATTAACACAGCTAATTACAAGCTGATTTTAC
>NW_009915619.1:0-211 GCF_000696875.1 Nestor notabilis | reverse complement strand
AGAAAAAGCAACAAGTACTCAAGCTCACTTACTCCTAATAAAACCCCACCAATCCAATACACTAAAAGCAATCGTGCCATGTGCACAGCCATCACATCCTCGAGAAATAATACGCTTCAGATGCTTTTTGTTATGGTCTTGGTTCTTCAAGGTTCACATTCTCAATGCGAAACCTTCTCCTCCAAAGCCATGGGGGCTAGAAACTGTATTT
>NW_009915618.1:28727-33065 GCF_000696875.1 Nestor notabilis | reverse complement strand
CCCCCCGCCTAAGCGGGTCATCCCCCTCTACCAGTGCTTCACCGTCAGCCGTCGGGCCGATGCCAAGCACAAGCACATCATCGCCTTGTACACCAAGGATGAGTACTTTGCTATGCTGGCAGAGAATGAGGCAGAGCAGGAGGCCTGGTACCAGGCGATCAGCGAGCTCATGAGCCAGAGCAAGAGGGGCTTCCTGGAGCAGGAGGACCACACCGATCAGCAGGTGGATGAGGATGATGAGCACTACGGGGCCACCCTGAGGCCTGGCACCGTCTTCAAGGAGGTGTGGCAGGTCAACGTTAAGCCCAAAGGGTTGGGACAGACAAAAAACCTGACTGGAGTGTACAGGTTGTGCCTCTCCAGCAAGGCCATCCACCTTGTCAAGCTGAACTCGGAGGTGCCCTCTGTCCACCTGCAGCTAATGAATATTCGCCGCTGCGGACACTCAGAGAACTTCTTCTTCATCGAAGTGGGCAGATCTGCCTCTATTGGGCCTGGAGAGCTCTGGATGCAAGTGGATGATTCGGTGGTTGCCCAGAATATGCACGAGACTTTTCTGGACACCATGAAAGCTCTAAAGGCCTTTGCAGAGTTCAGGCCCCGAAGCAAAAGCCAGTCCTCTGGTGGTGGTAGTGGTACGAATCCCATCTCCTTCATCACCACCAGGAGGCACCTGGGCAACCTGCCCCCCAGCCAGACGGGCTTGCAGAGGAGGTCTAGAACTGAGAGTGTTGTTGGAGGGACTCCTCCTACCACCAAAAGCAGCAACTCCTATCGCTTCAGAACATCCAGCGAAGGAGAAGGAACCATGACTAGACCTTTTAGGTCAGTGACTGGGAGTCTGATCCACCTCAATACTGCAAGGATGAATTTGGGCCGGCAAGAGGGGAGCGGAAGGTATGTGAGAGCCGCTTTCAGCTCGTCTTACCACACCAGGTCTGCTTCACTGCCTGTTTCTCACTTTCCCTCCACTACAAGTCCCATCAGTGTTTCTTCCAGCAGCGGCCATGGCTCTGCTTCGGACATGTTGACCAGGCCTTCTAGCTCGTCTGTTTGTGGTTCCCCGAGCGATGGGGGATTTATCTCTTCTGATGAATATGGCTCCAGCCCTGGAGACTTCAGGTACTTTCGAGTCCGGAGTAATACACCGGATTCCCTGGGAAACACGCCACCTATCAGAGAGGAGAACTGCCTGAGTGAGTACATGTCCATGAGTAAGCAACAGGTAGATGATAGCTCGAGAGATGATTATATGGAGGCTGAAAAGTGTTTCAGGAAAAGAACTTACTCTCTAACGAAACCAACTTCTGTAGCAGTGCAGCAGAAAACAACCCAAACTACAGCTTTGTTAGATGAAGACTCTGCAGGAAATCATGGACGATTACTTTACTCTGAAACGCCAAAACTGAAAGATAACCATGAGTTGGAGTACAATGATGTAAACCTCGATTCCATATGTAACCAAAGTAGGAGTAAAGCCAGGGATGATGGGTACATGCCGATGATGCCAGGAGTTGCATCTTCTCTATCCAGCAACAGCGATTACTTGCCAATGACTCCTAGAAGTATGTCTGTTCCAAAACAGATTAACAATTCGTGGTCACCGTCTCAGGTTGACTCCAGAGGATACATGATGATGTTTCCAAAGGCCAGCTCCTCACCTGTACGCAGTCCTTTAACTGGATTTATTTCTAAAGGAAGTAATGAGAAAATCGCCAACAATGAGTATATGGATATGTCACCTGGAAATTCGGCTCCAAAGCACCCCAGTGATTCGAATTATATTCACACCGCTTCCGTTCCCAAAGGTTTTAGTTCATATTTTTCTTTGCCCCGGAGCTTTAAGGCATTATCAGGACAGAATGGTGACCACAGTGAGTATGTTCCGATGTCTTCACCTGGAAAACTCTTGTATAGTGGACCAGAAAATGTGAAAGGGGTCAACAGTGAGGCTCTGGCTAATGGCATCTCTAAATTGCCAGCAGTGAAAGGTTCAGATGAAGGACTTGTGCAGAACAGGGCTACCAGGCCCACACGACTCCCCCTGGGTACAAGAGGGAGTAACACTATCCCAAGAATGTATGATCGTACAGTTCCACCTGAGCCAGCAAGTCCTGGTGAATACATAAACATTGATTTTAATGAAAAGGCGAGTAATACTCCATATTCCTTATCTGCAGAAGGATCCCCATCATCTCTAGGCTCAAGCAGCGACCACAGGCAGTCCCCGCTCTCTGATTATATGAGCGTTGACTTGGATGTACAGTCACCGAAAGTAGCAAAGGAACTGTCCAACTCTTTAACAGATATTTCAATTTATGCAAGTTCCAGTATTCCTAGAAACCAACCGAATCCTGATTACGCCAGGCTCTCATTTGGTACTGCTTGTGTGAGCACCGCCAGTAACAGGACTGATGACTACACGGAGATGACATTCAACATGGCAGCAACACCACCTCGACCATTCGCTGCCGAATCTGACACCGGTGTAAAGATTGACAGCCCTTCTTCCATAGTTAACAGACTGTGCATTGTTGATCGATATGCTGGTAGCAGTAGCTTCTCTGTTCCTAGCTCTGAACCTCCAATGGGACCGAAAGTGATTCGAGCCGATCCTCAAGGCAGGAGGAGACACAGTTCTGAAACGTTCTCTTCTGCTGGCACCGTGACGACTTCCTCCTCGTTCTTTACTGATAGTAGCAAAAGACACAGCTCTGCCTCATTTGATAATGTTTGGTTAAAACCGGATGAAAACATTTCTGATGGTCAGGAAAGCAAAATGTCCAGGGATACCTCAACTGGATTTCAGAATGGCTTAAACTACATCGCTCTGAATTTACGCGATGATCCTATAAGCTGTGAGGCAAGTACTACAGCGCCAACTTGCCACCTCCAGAATGGTACTTCAGGTTTGGACAGTGGAGCTTACGTAAGCATAGACTTCAGCAGATCCGATGGACTCAAGTGTAACGCTGCGAGAAAAGGTTAGTAACTTTAAAGCCACTTTCCTTTCATGCTTGCTTAACTGTAGGAATTAGGTTCTTGGTGCTAAAACATGGTATTAAGAGCGAGGTGAATGGGTTTTATAATCTGTATCATTCTAGTACAGCATTTTACCCACTGAACCACCATGGAAGGGGACCTGGTCTTTGGGCCTGAGAGATTCATGTGACTCTTCCAGGCAGTTAGAGGTGTTAGCAAAATATCATAAGCCTTGGTTTTTATAAAGGAATTTTCCTAGTATAACCATTAATCATATTTCATATTGTGTGTTCTTGTCCTGAGGTTATGGTAGCTCTTTTTCCTTCACTTTTGCTTTCCTCCTCTTCCCTTCTTATAACTAAATGACTCTTCACTTTTTTTTTGTGAACTTGATACTTTGTGATTTGTGTCATGGATAGGGAAAGCTGATAATTGCTAAATTGCGTGTAGACATCAAAATTTCAGGCTTAGATCTGTTCCTTTCAATACATATAAGTGAAATGCATGGTTTAGGGTGTTTTGTGTGCAGATCTGCCCACAGTGATGGAATTGAATCATATGTAAACAGAACTTGTTTTTAATCCTCCTGAAGTGTGCTCCTTTGAGCTCTGGTCTCCAAAGTACCCCTGTATCCTCTGGAGAAACCATCTCCTGGTGGCTGGCTGGGGTGGTGGGGGGCTCCTGCAGCCTGTGCCCTCTACGTTCACCACTTAATAGTGTTCAAGTAGCTGAGCCATAACCTTTTCCCTGCTCCACAGGGGGATCTGCCTTTTGCATAGCAGGTGAGGAATGCCTGTGATCAGAGCAGGCTCTGAGCAGTGTGTTCCAGGTCTGAACCTTTAGAGGGAAGCTGTTAGCTTTCAAGTGATCAGTGCTCTGACCCGGCTTAAGGTAATGCCGTTGGAGGTGTGCGTAAAAAATCAGGGTGTTGGGGGTAGGGAGAAGATTATGGGAAGAGGAGGGAAACTGCATATGATAAGCTCTCATGGTGGGAGCAAGAAACAGTAATTAGCTGTCAGTGGTACAGTGTGTGTCCACCGCCTGCACGGCAGCGTTTGTGCAAGCGCTGCGTTGCACTGTAACTTGGGAAGCATAATCCTCCTTCTGGTGTTAGTGACCCACTGAACTCCTTACAGTAATGCACCCTCCCGGATAGAAAGCTGTGTGTGTTGGAAATGCTGTTTTCCTCTCTGTGCAAATGTATGCGTAGTCAATAATTGATGAGTACTAAGAGGAAATATTTAATCGCTGTTGGACATTGATACTTGTCTACTTCTCTGTCAACAGAGAAGGCAGTAAAGGGGCCAGCTAGTGCTGGCTTTTTCATTCTTAATTACAGCTGTAAACACTGAATTG
>NW_009915618.1:21831-28712 GCF_000696875.1 Nestor notabilis | reverse complement strand
CCGCCCCCCCCCCCCGCCAAGTTTCACTTTAAAACTCAGTGTCTGAAGGCAGAAGGCATTGCAGGAGCTTAAAATTGTGTAGCCTTTAATAGTGGAAGGTATAAGCCTGACTCAGCTCGCATGCCATTCGAAGTCTGGCAGCACTGCTTGGGGCTGCTCAGAAATGTGTGGTTTGCCTCAGTGGTTTTTTTTCCTCTGCTTTGTTTTGTTGGTTGGAATCAAATTTAGAAGACGTTGAAAACTGCCAGTCCAAGAAGTGTTTTCTTCCAAAGTTAGTCTTTCAGCACTTCAAAGATTTGTCTGCTAAGGCAAAGGCACTCTGGTTGCTGTAGCTGATTTGTGATTATTTTCTTAAGCATCCCCGAAGACAGCAGAATTCCTACTTGATCTCATTCCCCTCATGACTAAAATCTGTGGTATAAAATGTGGGGGAACATCAGAGATTATTTTCTTTCAGCTGTACTGTAAATATTACAAGTATTTTTCAGGAGAGAATGGCTTTATAAATTGTATTTATAGTACACATTTTGCTTACTACTGCTACAACAAAATACCTGCAGCCTTCTGCGTGGGGTTTCTCCCCTTGTCTTTTACAAGTTGCAGAGGGGCAAGAGACTTGCTGGTTTCACTGTGATTTAAAGTTTTCTGGAAACGAAACATGTTAAAATGAAGCGAAAGAAACTGTGTAGGAAAACATGGGCTTTGGCAGGAAATTAAGCATGAAAATAGTAAAAGCTTAGGTTGGTGGTTGCTTTCTAGTCCTAAAAAGAGAAACAAAATTAAAATCACTGCTCCCAAGCAAGGCCTCACAGCCTTAAATAAAATATTGCTGGTATATGGTAGGAGAGCAGGGGGGTGTTCACTTGTAGGTGGCTCCTGGAGGGACAAACAGATTTTGGAATAGTCCAAGGCTAAAAGTAGCTCACCAGACTCGAATACAGCATTGTAAATTAATGGTGTATATCTGTTTCTTAGTAATGACTTCAAATTCTGGGTGGTAAAGATACCAGTTTTCATTCACATACTAAATTGTGTCTCTGAGCTATAGCAACTATGATTGTAGAAGTCTGTATTCCTGAAACAGCGTAGCAGTTTCTGCTGCCATAAAGCTTTTCATATTTAAAAAGCTTTTCTGTAAGGCAGAAAAACACTTTCACATTCCATTTAGACTAGTGAAAATGAAGCTTTGCTCTTAAACCTCTTGTACCCTGAAGAGCTGTAGTGTGCCTGTTTGTAATTGATATTTTTAATACTTCTGGACACTTTTAGGGGAACTGAGTGCTCTCTTTTCTTTGCCTCTGCATCCCACTCTTTCAGTCCCTTTGCCTGAAAAATGCTCTGTGGTTAAATCCATTCTTAAGGAAAATATTTAGCGGATGCCGTTACCCTTTCCTTCCTAGGAAAGAGCTATCCTATAGCTATTGAATTCTTTCAGGTAGACAGCTTTCTCTCTTCCCCCTTAACTGCAGTTTTAATGGAAGGAAAGCACTTTCCAACTGTGTTCTTTGCTTTTTTGTTTTGTTTTTGTTTGCTTAAATGGAATATTGTGCTCTGTGACTCAGCTGTGTTCTCCTGGCTGCTGAGGGTGGTAGTGTGATTTCCAGTGCATCGCTGCCCCCTCACTGTAATTCCCAAACTCCTCCTGGTTCAGGTTCACTGATGTGAATCAAACTTTTTGTTTTCCCCTTCTCCATTCATGACATGGATGGAGGAGGGGGAGGCACTAATGGGAAACAGTAAACAGGCCTGACTTGTTATTAAACTTTTACTTCAGGTTTAGGCAAAATTGAGCTGAGGGTTTACGTTGATAATGATGATGATAAAAGCATATAAGGTTCTGATTTTTAATGCTTGAAGTTTAAGGAGGTCATTAGCAAAAGAGTTTCATCACAAAATTGTTTCACAATATTGAAGCAAGCGGTTTGCAGTTTTGATTACATGAATCTGAGTCATGAAATTTTGTGCTAGGAGTACAGAACACTAAAGCTACTTCAAACAGGGCTTAGCTAATGTATACCTTGTTATTGGACCTTGTAGAAACTGGGGAGGATAATGAGAATGGGGCGGTAATAAACTGCATAATGGGTCCTGTATAATACAGGTTTCTTCAGTCTTAATTAGAAACATTGAACCTGCAAAGATACCCTGGACTCCAAAAACAAAACACAGTGTTCAGAGTAAATACAATGTTCAGCTTAATATCAACCCACCTATTTTACACCCACTCTTTAATCTTATCTCTACCTGATACTCTAACACTATGCTAAGATGTTATTTCAGAAGTTCTCTAAAGTGTGGGATTATAGTTTAAATGTTCCTCACTTTAATGTCTCCTCCTGTGCTACATTGGGCAGGAGTGCTGTGTATGCTTTGGGGAGCTGAGGGGAAGGAAAACAAGTACAGCTGTAAAGCAAAACTTGTGTTCCAAATTGTTCACTTGGTAACTTGCATATTTCAAACACAAAATCTTGAAGAATATAATGAACAATATATACTTTGAGAAATTCAGAAGCTGGAAGTTTTAGCTATTACTAATATAGTAAATTACAGTTCATGGGATACCAGGCAAATAACTGCCCCTTTTGGGTTTCAGACTAGTGGTTTTTAAAAGTTTGCTTCAAACTGAGGCTCTTTTGTATTGGCAGAATAGTTAAGGCATGAGCCCATTTAAAAATAACTTGAAGAACCCTACTGAAGCACATCCGAGTGCCCCCCTGTGTATCCTACATCTTTGAAGGAATGCTGGGATAATAATTCTTTAAAACAACACACCAGATCCCAAACCATTTGAATCTTGCTGTAACAGATGCCACTTTAACAGTCTTGAGTGACTTAGTGCTATGCTTAAAAATACCCAGGGTAACTTTCTTGAGTAGTATGTGAGCAGCTGAAGGCAGAACAGATTTTTGTCATGTGGTGTGGGAATGAGCTAATTATGACATATTTGACCAAGAATCAGTTGGGTTTGACTTGTGCTTGGGTGAGAAGAGCTAGGACAAGAATGTTCCCCTGCCGTTGAGAGAGAATGCTCATAGTCAGTGTTGAAATGCTTTTGGAAATCAGCTTCCCAGACTTCAAACCCATGGCTGCAGCTGATGGTGACACGTGTCTTCTTTGGAAGTCTAAACCTTTCTGCTCATAGCTGTCTTGTAGGTTAAAGCATGGCTGCTGACACATGGAGTTCTGGGAGTCACCCGACGCCAGTTCATCCTGCTGCCTTCTTTAAAGTCTTTTGGTGAAATCTTAAATGCATTATTACCCTTTTAGTTTTCCCTCTAAAACTTCATTCACAGCTTCCCTTCCTCCCCCGATGTCTGAGGGCCCCTTGTTCCCCATCACCCGGGGTGGCCGGTTGGAGTAGCAGTAGGCAGGGGGTGTGCAGCTCCTACTTGCTCTTTCCAGTGCCTGTATTCCAGCCTGGGATTACTGGGTGGTTTGTCACTAGGTAGTTCTTTGGGGGTTTTTGTATGTCCCGTGGCATGTTAGCAGTAGGTAGAGGTTGGGTTTGTTTTTTTTCCTCTGCACATGCTCTTTCTTTTTTTTTTTAATGAAAGGATCTTTAATAAAGTTTTCTTCATATTGATTGCTGGGGGGAGGGTTTATACCTTGGGGTTTTGGATGGCACTAAAAAGAGCTTATAGTACTGTGTTGTACCTTGGTGAGTGTCTGTGCGCTCTGTGTGTGGAGCTCCCAAAGACATGCTGAATGGTGTCCAGTATGTTAATTGTGCTAACAAGTTAGGTTTTCTGATCAGAAGCAGGAAACAAACTACATTTTTGAGTATTGTTGTGATCAAATGCAGTGTTCTTCACTTAAAGGAAAATGGAATGATAAACCTGAAAGGCAGGTGGGCAAGTCAAGCTTTCTGAAGCTTGGGGATGTATTATTACTGCTGTTTTGTCCTAAAAATGTAGCATTGTCTTACGACTCATCCTTCAGTGGTATGCAGTGACTTGGCTGGAGAGCTGTCCTGTGGCCCAGCCTGCAAATTTGCTGTTTGACTTCTTTTCACATTTAGCATTTGCATATTAACAGCAATCCAATGATCAAGTTGCACTGTTGTCTTACAGGTTAAATAAAGCAATAACTAGGGGAGAAGGAAAAAGCATGTTCTGGTTTTAATCAGGCCCTGCATCTTGGTAAAGGTCACTCAGCTTAGGGATGGTTAGGATTTAGCTGAGAACCTTGATCAATAGGGATTTGTGACATACTTGAGGGCAGTGGGAAGACAAAGGTAAATTAGCCTGACTCATCAAAGGCATCTCAGAGGTGTTGCTGAGTATCTTATCTAAATGATCTTGAACATATAAGTGTTTGGATTTGTGGAGATTTTGCTTCAGGTGTAGCATTACCCCAAAAGCAGCAGCATAGTAGACTGCGAGCAAGAGTTTTCTGCCTTGGTCCAGTCATGAGCTGTATCTCCAGGGGAAAAGACTCCTTATTTCAAAACATGACTTTTCTATATGGTTACATGGTTGGATGCTAACAATTCAGACTGCTTATGTGTGCGTATATGTGTGTGTTATGTGCCAGTGATCTGTGAGTTAAGTGTAAGGTCTAATCCTTTTCATTATTCTGAGATGAAAGGGTTTTTGAAAGAGATGGCTTACACTGAAATCGATGTAGTTAAGATTTGGCTGTAATTCCAGGGAGATGATACAATTTAATGTGACTCAAGAAAATGAAAAACTTTTAAATTAGTACTAAAAGGTACACAGTGCTTGTGTGCACTGTTTAGCATGTGTATATTATGAACTTAAACAAATACCAAATTGCATTAGTGTTTAGGGCATAAAATAGGTAAGAAGTGTTCTCTTTTTGCAAGGGTGTGAAAGGCTCATAAATACGCGACCAACTTGGAGAAGGGTTTTCCTTTTAGTAGAACAGGATTTTGTGGAATGACTGAGGATATCAGAATGGTTTTTTCTCTTTCTGAAGATCATGGGAAATAATACCAAGAGGTGTGCAAGAAACCTGGTAAAATTTGATTTGCTTCTGAACTTATGGAGGCACTAATGAATGATATCCTCCTTCCACAGGGAATAGCGCGATTCTGTTCCTGTGCTCATGCCAAGCCTGCTTGCTTTATTGTTTATAGCTCTTACTGAACAGCTGAATTTGCAGGATAACTTTTTCTGATGCTGGATAGCCTGAGCCTGAACTAGTTTTTTGGGAACTGGTGCTTCTTTCACACAGATCTCTTGGGCTTCCAGGAGTTTGGAGAGTTCTGGGTGACCTTGAAGCAGATGCATTGTTAGATAAATGAGAACCTCTTGCGTACCAGACCTAGAGAAGGTATTAATGTGAGCCATGGGATACCTTATTTGTATGAAAACTGTTTAGCTATCGACAGGCACTAGTGTTTCTGTGACTTTTGTGGCACCTTACTAGCAATTGAGCTTAACTGTCTGAGACAAACGAGCAAATGGTGCAGCCTTTGCTTTTCTGGTCTGAGTCCTGGAGGCTGGTTGAGGTGGGTTGGCTGAGGGCATTCTTTAGCACAAGGTGGATGCAGGTAAAACATCCATTAATGCAGATGAAGGAATGTGTTTTTAAGTTCTGTAAGTCTAAAACAGTGATATTTCTGAAGTCTAAACCAATATGGCTTAAGGGGCAAAAAGATACTCTTTACTATATGGATGGGTGTTTTTTCTTTGTAGTTTAAGTTAGCCTGTTAGGAAACTTTGTAAGATGTTTGAGTTTGCAGTAGTAACATCCACTGCTGCATTCAGACCTCCAGAATATTTGCTTTTGGCCCGTGAGACGCTCTGGGAGGTGTTTGCCATCTATTTTTAAGTCCGTGGTGTTTTTTGGGGTGGGGTAGGTGGGTTTTCTGTTTGGCTGGATTTAGAACAAGTTGTTTTTAAATGGCAGATTGTGGTGAACAGGAAATCAGTTAGAAATGAGTTGAGAAAAAAATGAACAGATTTGATCTTGAGGTCATTCAGATGATATTACGACAGCAAGTCTGTTAATGAAAGCTTGTCACTCCAGACGTGATCTCTCCTCGCTGCAGAACCTCAACATGTAGGCAGGATGGAGGTCCCTATACCACGCCGCAAATGTAAATGTGTTGGTCCCTGTCCTTAGGAGCTTGCAATTTAAAAGATGAAGCTAAGGAGATGGATGAAACTTAATGTGCTGGGGTGGAGAGTGAGATAAAGATCAAGGCTGCTACCATTGGCAGGGTGAAGATAAGAGCCAGCCTCACAGAGATAAAAGTGGTTGGGAGAGAGGAAGCTGGTGGAGGCGCTTGGAAGGGTATGCACGCAGCAGGGAGTGATGGAAGGTAGCAAGCTATAAATACAGTGGTTGTAATGGTTTAAATGACTTGAAAAGGATGAGGTAAATGTCAGAACACTGGCCAGGATATTAATCTTAGTAAGAGGAATGTGGGCCAACATGTATCTCCCAGTTAGGAGCATGTCCCAGTGTTTACTTCTTCCTTTTATATGTGGAATGTGATTTTCTTTTTTCTTGTTTTTCGTTTTCTTTTTCCTTTCTGTAAGTCAGTTTTCCTGCAGCCGTGTGACTGATGGGTTTGGTGCAAGCAGGGTGCAGGAATGCGTGCCAGAGCACAGTGCAGCATCCCTAGGCTGTTAGTGTCACACAGACCTGCATCTGTTATTTGTGAGACTTTGCTCCAGAAGGGGCTGGGGTGATGGAGCTGCCTTGGCACTGCTGCTGGTTCCTTCTTGATGTTGCAGGGGCCTCTTAGGTGGTGACTCTGGGTTTCAGGTGATCTTCTAGCACCGGGGAGGATGCAACAGCATGGCTTGAGAGATACATTCACCTTTGGGATTTGCAAGCAGCATGTCATAGCGTTTGGAGCCTGGCTCTAGACAGGGAGGTGTGGATGGCACCCACTTATCACTGCCATG
>NW_009915618.1:0-21800 GCF_000696875.1 Nestor notabilis | reverse complement strand
TGAAGCTGGAGTGTGAAACGATGGCTGAGACAGGAGAAAGTCCTTTTCTTTCTGTGGGGGTAGATCAGGTTGAGCAGATGCTGGAGTGGTTGCGGTGAGTGTGGAAGTGGTGGCAGCAGTGAGGCTTGTTTCACTGTTCAGGGTGTAAGCGACTGAAGTATTAATGTTGACACGTTCCACAAGGAAATGCCAAACAAGAGTTGCACGCTGTTGATTAGAAGTGGTCTGTGTGTAGGCAGTTTAACTCTGTCCTTATGAGCTCCCGAGCTGCTCCTGGAAGCTGAAGGCCCTATCCTTGGCTCTCATGCGTGTGCTGTGATTTGAGAAGATCTCGCTCCACACGTGGTGCAACCTGAACCTTTCTTCTTCCCTGCGTAAGCCGGGGTTTGGGTATCCTAATGGGAATGCAGGCTCAATAATCTGATAATTAGAAAATGCGAAAAATTGGTGTGTGCCATTGCTGTGTGTGTGGTAGCAGAAGGTGGCCGACAGCAAAGCTTCATTTGGCCTCTTTTGTGCAGGCATGCATGGGCTGAGGCGGGAGTAACTGCTTGGGTATGCGGCTACGTAGTAAGTTTCTGTCTTTGACAGTCATTTATAGCAATAGAGGTGAAAGAAGGTGGTAGCACTGGGTGCTTCCCAACATCAGTGGCTGAAGTGGTTGGGAAGAACAAAGGGCTGAACTGGAACAGGTGAAACTTCCTGTAGGGAGGAAAAACCTTGTGTAGAAAGGAAGTATCAGGAAAGGTGATTGAGAAGGTGGGGAGCTGCTTCATTAGCCGTGAGTGGCACTGGCCTTTCTCTCAGCTGTGTTCATAAGAACAGTTTGGCTCGCTTCAAGGGAAGACCTGTGCCTGCAAGCAGACACCACCCAGCAGAAGAGCAGGGCAGGTGTAATACTTTCCAACAAACATACACCCAGTTTCTGGTTTATTTTTTTATTTCTTTTCCTTCAGCTTGGGGGATTTCCTGAGCCTGATGTCGTTTGTCTGTTTTACAATCCTTTATGGATCTTTAATCCAAGTACTTTTCCAGTCTCTCTTTGATCCTGTGTAAACTCCGTATATCCACAGCAGCCTGTGGTCAGTTGGGGCACGCTGCACACAGACCTCTCTGGCTCTGTTCTGGACCCTGCTCTGTACCAGCTTTGTTTGGCAGCCCCTAGTTGGTGTATTGGAAGAGATAACGACCCCTATCTTGTCTCTCCATGCACTTAGGATTGTGTAGATGCTGTATCCTTCTCTGCTGTGCACGTAACCAGTGTGCTGTCAGCAGCTTCCTGCGCTGCACACAGCAGGGACCTGTGATAGAATATTATCTTTAATTTCCTGATGGCCAAATACTTCTCTGCAGGCTGAAGGATCCCTGCTACCTGGCTGTTCCTCACCAGGAACCTGTTTCACACCTTTCCTGAGTTTTTCTGCACTTCTCTGACACTCTCCAGTTATTCCAGCTCCTTTTTGGCTGAAATTTACCTATTTTTTTTGCAGCTTAGGTCGCTTGTCATATGCTACACACTTGCCTTGAGGGTGCTTTTGGAAAAGCATAATCTTCTTTTGCAACTTGAAAATCTGAAACTTGGAACTTCTGTGTGTTTTTCAGTGGAGAGAGGTTAATTTTCGGTATTGTCTTGCTATATTGTAATAGAAATTTAGCTTAAAAAACAACCTCAAACCCCTCAGCAACTTCTTGTCAAGCTGTCCAGTGCAATTTGAGTTGGCATTAGGCCCCTGCCAAAGCTGCATGCAAGTTTCCTAATTCTAGGAACAGTATCAGTAAGGGATGAAAAGAGGGAGTGTGCATAAGGCCTTCCTAGAAACAACACTACTGTTTATTAAAACAGAGAAAGAAGCCACTGTTACAAAAGATAAGGCATTTCTGCAGAGGGAATACAAGATGATCTTGAAGCCCAGGAGAGGTTTTTTAGCTCATGAAATTGCTAAGCGCTAAGAATAGCAGAACCACGTTTTGAATGAACAATTGGGGATAAAGATTATTTGTCAGAGTAACTTTGCCTTCTGAATTTTAGAAATGCAGTTGGAGAAGGATGTGTAATTACCAGTCACTGTGTTTAAATAGTTCATCCAGTGAAAAGTGCCCCATGTAACAGGTTTTGTTAAAACTAATCTTGCTGCCTTTTTTTTTTCTGCTTGTGGAAAGTCAGTAAAATTGTAGGCACAAAGTACATTTCATCAGCTCAATTTTGTGCATTGTTAGATTGTTGTTGAATGAAGGAAGTATGTGGAATTCTGCTTTTCTCAAATAACACTACTTGCCTCTAGCAAGCTATGCCTTTAAAATAAAACCTCGAAGAAACAGGGCAATGACACAGGAAAGTAACTATATATTTGCTAAGATTTGGGGGGAAAAAACCCAAACCCAAACCCATCACTAATTTGTGAAGAATATATCTGGGCAAATGACCTCCCTCTCCACAACCTGCATGCCACTGTGGAAGGCCTGGAATGGAACTCCTTGCAGTCCTCCCCAGTCCCGGTGGCAGAGACACGGTGCCTTTAGAGGCACATGTCGCGTCTGAGGCTGTGCAGGGATTTGGTGCTTTCCTGCATAACAGGAACATTGCGTGGCCACGTGCACCAGAAAGTCTGGGGCTGTTCTGCTTTTGATGTGTGTAAGTCAGATGAGTTCCCCTTTCCCCTTAACCTGAAGTTCAGGAAATGGAGAACTTCAGTAGCGTTCTCCAGAAAGCATTAAGCCGTCTTAGTCTTTGACGTGGAGATTTTAATCATTTAATTATCTTAGATTAATATCTTCTGTAAGCAAAGCTTTTATCCTTTTAGGAATCAGTTGCAGAATTATGTCAGTAAAACCCTCTCCTGTAAAAACAGATACTGTTTAGTATAGATTTCTTTGAGAGAATCAGGTTTTGTCTGTAATGGTCTTAAACACTCCTGCTTTGTTTCAAAGTGGCCGGACTTGTACGACCTTAATTCAGATGCAGGACATAACGTGTAAATTGGATATATTCTCATCTGATGTGTTTTCAAATGCAATACACTGGGGTTGCAGTCTAATGAATTAAGACTAATCTAATCCTCTGCCCCAACTTTCATAAAACTATGGATTATTTTTGCATAGAGAACTTGCAGAGCACTTTGTCAGTGTGTTCCTTAACTTTAAACAAAACATTTTGGAGCAATGGCACGCTGCCATCCTATTTTAAATATTTGCCCTCAGTTTCTCTTCTGCCTTTGTGATCCTTTTCCTCTGATTGTTCCTCTGAAGGACTTAGGCAGCTCTGTGTAGCTTCAGAATCTGATCCCGTCTTCAACCGAGGAATTCAAATACAATTGTGTAATGAAGAGAACATTGTTTTAATTGTCTAAACTTATGTATTTTGAGAGGTGATCTCTGGAAATGTCTGGATGCTTCCTGGGCCAGTTTCCCATATTAAATGTTTGTAGGAAGTGGCATTTGTATTGTTCGCTACATTCTGAGGCAGCAGAGCTCAGTTTGAATAAAGGCTGAAGCTTTTGTACAGTGTCTGTTCATGGAGCTGATGTTTGAATACACAGAAAAGCTCAGCGTAGGGTGCTCTGAAAACTCCTTCCAATGGTGTCTTTCTAGGCTGCTCCAGCAGCGTGTGTGGGTTTCCGAGTTCAGGTTTTGTGGCTTATCTGGCATGATCAGTTATCAAATATTTTTTTTCGGGTAGACTGAGCAGATTTTCTTGGAAGAGCTCGTGACAGTCCAGGAACAGCCGTGTGTTTACGCTGCAAGTGAAGGTTATCTCCCAGCTTGTACTCTCTCATCTGGCCACCGAGTTTCATTTGATGGCATTTATGGTTTGAGGGTCTGCTGGGCTGCTCTGTGGGCATTGTCTCTCCCTTCCCAGGACGTTTGAATCTCATAGTTTGTTTCCCTTTTACAAGAGTTATTTCACCTATTTCTGCAGCTCCTTTACTGTTCAATCAGCGTTGAGTCAAAGACACTTACGTGGTATCTGTAATGAAATGCTAATCTGGTTTTTGGTGTTGATCAGCAATTCTCATATTTGTACTATTAATGTAGGAAATTGTTGGGTGATGAATCTTACATTGTGAAGGCTGAAATAAGATCATCCAGCTTCACAGAAGCTGCATTGTTTTCTTCAAGCACATTGTGTCCTCACCTTCACCTACTCTCTAGTCAGATCATCGAATCACAGACAGGTTTGGGTTGGAAGGGACCTTAAAGCTTATCCAGTTCCACCCACTGCCATGGGCAGGGACATCTTCCACTAGACCAAGTTGCTCCAAGCCCCATCCAGCCTGTCCTTGAACGCTGCCAGGAGCCACCAAGAAGCTTAACACGTGAGCAGTCTTGCAACCTTGCTAAATAAGCCCACGTCACTCCTGAAGGATCTTCCTTGCAGCGAGGAACTGCAGAGGTGGAAATCCACAGATTAGCTTTGGGTATCAACAGCACAACAGACATGGGCCTTGTTCTTGCTTACATTAAACCCATTTTGCACCTCTTTGACTAATACCTTTCCTCGTGGTGCGTGTGTGGTGTGTTCACAGCTGGGTATGGGTGCCTCTCCAAATACAAGCAGTGCTCTGCTGTCAGCCAGGTTCCTGCTCACTCCCAGCAGGCAGCTGAGCTCTGATACGAGACCCAGTTTGGCGGGTGGTTTAACACAGACCTGCTCCCTGGGAGGATGTGGTGGGGGAAGCCACATCAGCGGGAGCTCCTACAGCTTCACCATTCAGATATCAGTATCGGGGCTTGTGACTGCGACCACAGAAACTGTCCCTGGCTCTGCTGGAGACCCAACGTGCCCCTGGGTGTGACGTGGGATTTCTTTGATGCCTGGAGCTTGGTGGTGGAACAGGCTCCTGAGTGCACTCACACAAGTGGTGGTGGCTGCGGATGCCTTGTGGGAAGGATCTTGCAAGACCTCAGTCTCAGCTTAGATTTCAGAGGGAAGGTTTTTTTAATGTGATCAAGTTTCATGAGTTGCTTTTTGCCTTTTCTATCTTTTCTGTCAGTTTTGTGTCTGTATCTATATATGCATACACATGCTTGATGCTTTTAGCCCAATAAGGAGCTGATGACTCAGGGCATCAGCCAGCTGCACTGCTCCAACTGCAAGACTGAAATTTCCAGCTTTAACAAGGGGATTAGAGAAGTGGTGACAACCAGTAACTCCAGCTCTGAAAGACTCAAGGCTTTATGAGACTGTTATCAACTTGTAGGTAAAGTTTATGTGAAACTCCCTTACCTTTATTTATACTTCCGACAATTCTGTTTTGGCTTAAAAATGAAGCAGGGACATGCTGAAGGGTAGTTTATAATCATGGGACTGGCACACGCAAATTAATGAGATGATGTTTAACAAGCACAGAGTTTTGGGATGAGGGATGCTGCAGGGAGGTCCTGAGCTTGCCTTTGTGCTGGTTTAATGTAGGGTTTAAGGCAGGACATCCAGAGAACTTACAAGTTTTAGTGAGGCTTAGCTGGGGATACTTTCTTCTGGCTACTAGGTTAGTCTGGGCTCTGATTTGAGTTACGTGGTGAGCTTGCTGTGGAATTGGTTATCGTGCTGCCTTCTTAGCTAGGCCGGGCTTGTCCAGAGAATCAAACTTGGGAGTTAAGCAGGTCTTTTTGTTCTTAAGCTCTTCCTCTTCTCCTCCAAGTATCTTAAACGTAACCTTGATTAAGCTTTCAGAGTTCGAACTTTTCGGAAAGTTTCAGGTATAGAGTTCTGCCACTTGGAGTTGTCTGATTCAAACCATTGGGCCTTTGCCCTTCAAAATGTTTTGGGGATGTGCTTGCAGAGATTAGAATAACTTGTCAAACGGCTTTCAGGTGTGCCTTGTGTGTTAGGCGTGGAGGAAGAATGTCCTGACAAAGGCAGAGACAGTTTTTGAAGTTCCTTTTATGTAAGCTTACAGGTCCACAGCAAGGAAAGGGTGGGGGATGCTGGTAAATGTTAATTTTTCCCGAATATAAGCTTAATATAGAAGCTTTAACTGTTGTAATGCTCAACTTGCATGCATGGTTGAGGTGTGATTCACTGCTGGCTCTGGTGCCTATTTTCATCCTTTGGTCCTACAACAAAATAATGTTTTTCTAAAGAGGAAAACTATTTCAAAAATAATAGCTCCTCTTGGCTTTTGTGAAAACAAAGCCATCATTAACCACATCACGCTCTGCGTGTAACAAGCAATAGCTTTTTGTAGTGATCTTGTGATGCCTGTGAAATAATACAAATGGAGATTCTCGGCTTGCGGGTGTATTTTGGCTGCCGCCTCCTTGAATTGTGGAAACCCAAGTTACTGTAGTTTTGAAATCACTATGGATTTGAAAAATGAAACTCAGCAACCCAGACCCTGGTGTGGGCTGAGTGGGGATGAAAGGGAGTTTCCCCTCGAGTGGAAGGACCCCTCTGCACTTTTGCACCACTTCCAGCTCCACCACGGTCTTTGCTTCTCTGTCTCTGGAGCAATGGGCAGCCTTTGCCAAGCACTGGGGCAGTCCCAGGGGCACGGAGCTCAGCTCAGCTTTGTTCTTTTTGCTTCTAGCTTTTTTCTTTTCTTTCTTTTTCCTTGTGAAGGGATGGTATTTTTAGCTGGACGGAAATCAGCACTTCTTTAACTCAGGGTGGAGTTGGTGTGTGCATGCTGTTTGATGGCTTATGTAAGTAAACAGGTTTGCATTATTATCTATAATGCTTGTTCTGCAGATGTTCTGCAGCATGTTCCTGGGGTAGAGGCAGCAAAGCACTGTGCTTTCTTCAGCAGTGAGGTTTAGCTGCTTGCCCTGTGACCCTGCAGGAGTAAGCTCTGAAACACCTTTGTTGATGCCAGCAGGCCACGTTGCCATCGCCGTGCTTCATGATGAAGCATTCTCCGTGCTGCAGCTCTCCTCAGCGAGAGAGCTTGTGCTGCGTGGCTTCGAGGGGACAAGGAGGCTACATTTCTGCATTGATGTTTTCTGAAGATTGAATCTCTTATGTAGCTGTTGTTTCTCAATGAGAGCAGCCTGCTCCTTCTGTTCTGTCAAACCTTGAAGAGATGGTGGCCAAAGCCAGCTGATGGGCAGAGGACAGTGCCCTCAGGCTTGGCCAGTGGGACAGAAGTGGTGGAAGAGGATGGTCCATCAGGGCTGGGAGGCAGCGTAACCTGGTCATTTGGCTGATAGTGCTGCTCCATGCTTGGTGTTCACACTGTGTGGAGCAGAAAGGACTTTGTAGTGAGCTGAAACCCAGCTTCTTGTGTGTTCCTCAGCCTGTGCTCACACTGCTGCAGGCAGTGTTCACATCCCCTTCATCAGTTTATTCTGTGTTGGGAACCTCCCAAGTCACCTTGGCACGTGCGTGGTTAATTGCAGAGCTGGCATTTGGCTTCCAGGTCCTCTTTCCTATTTCCATTTCTGCCTTGTCATCCAGTGGTGTTTTCCTCTAATACAAGATTGTATTTCCCTCCCTCCCTCATTTCACCAAGCACTTTGTATTTTGCCTTTTCCAGTCGGTTTGAACCACTGGTTTTGCTGACAGCAGTGAAGGTGGCCACTTGGTATTGCTGCGTGCTTCTGTCGCCTGCCTTGAAAAAGAGAAAACTATACTATGAGGTGTTTCTTGTTATAACCAAATTAAGCTTTTTCCTGAAAAGCTGAGGCTGTGGCACGCAGAAGTCAGGACTTGCTGCTCCCTATTTGGAGCTGGCATTGCAGGGAGTGTTTGTATTGCAGTTCTGTACCTGCTGTCAATGGGAGTGTTTGCCACAGCCTTAATTACACCTGGGTGAACAGAACTGCTCTGCATTCATTCCGTGCTGCTGCTTAGGAATCACCTCTGCTCTGTGTGTGGGGAGGATCGAGGCCTTGAGTGAAATACTGATGGTGAAATGGTGATGAGTAGCTGCAGGCTTTGGTCCTTCCCACAGGGTGGGGGTGAGCAGGCCAGTGTCATGGAATCATTTGTGTTGGAAGGGACCTTAAAGTTCATCCAGTCCCAATCCCCTGCCGTGGGCAGGGACACCTTCCACTAGAGCAGGTTGCTCCAAGCTCCGTCCAACCTGGCCTTGAACACTGCCAGGGATGGGGCATACATGTGCCAGCTTGTGGCTGCAGTGGCTCCTCAGTGCTGGCTTTCAGGCTTCATAGTTCTTCCCAATGGCTCAGGATCCCTGTGCCTGTTGCCATCTGGAAGCGTCCCCCGGCCCTGCGAGGGACCCGTGCTCTTCCCTCCTGCAGTGGATAAGCTCTGTGCATTCTCCTCACTAGAAAACACTTTTTTCCAACATAACTTGCATTCAAATGTCACTGACTTATTTTTTCCCCTCCTTTCTAGACTGACTGCATTGCCATGGAAACCATTGTGGGAAGAGAAGACTTTTCTGCTGGTAACTCCAGAAACTGTGTGGTGCTTTTGGAAGCAAAGCTCAGCTCCAGCCGGCTACTTTCATTTCCACCAGCACGGACATGGACACACATCCTTTTAATTAATTTCTTTTCATAGACATCAGCTCTCTACAGTTGAATTAATTTGAATTGAGATTTTTTTTGTCATAGCTGTGCTTTGGTGATGGAATTTGGTCTTTCACGTCATATCTATTTGGGAGGCAGCGTGAATGCTAATAGGAGATCCCTGTATGCCCCTTTCTTCCTCCTGCCTCTCCCATTAATAATTGTTTTTATTTATATTCTGAGAAGTCAAAGCTGGTTTCTGATTGTCTGTTTAACATGGGGTTTGCTTCTCTGGTACATTAACAAGTGGTTAGCTTAAAACATGTATTGTTTAGAAATCTTTTGGCAGTTCTGGATATTTTCAGGTGGCCGGGCGGAAGCAGGGATGGATGGAAAGGTGCACATCAGCTGGGGGGTGACTTGAGGGACCGACTGGGTCTGAGAAGGAAAGGCCTCTTCTGCCCTTTTTTTTTTTTCCTCTTTTTATTTTAAGGTTTTGCTTTTATGGTACAAGAGGTATTTCTCGATCATAGACTAGAGTATTTTAAATCAAACGTCTGTCAGAGCTTAAACTGAGTTACTTTCTTTTTTTGCTCCGAGTTTTGGTATGTACAAGGTAGGATTAATGGGCTGGTTGTCTTGTAAATTGTTCTGTTCTTACCCTCGACATACTTGTTTATAAATACGATTGTGTAAAATGAGGTTTTTGTTGGTGCATTCGAATGGGGAGCTGCAGGGTCAGAGCCAGCGTTTGAGACTCCTGCATTATCCTTTCCAGCTGTAGCTTTTTGAAGAAAACCCACCCTGATTGATCTTACTTTCAGCCAAAGTCCCATCTTAAATCTGGGACTATTTTTGTTCTTTCTTCCTGGCATAATGGGGAAAAAAGGTGGGCTCATCAGCTGTCGTTTCCCACTCACAGAAAGGTGCACGATGACTATTTGACATTTTAAAGTAAGCCCTGATTTTTCTACAATTTAAGTGCTTCACTCTTGTACTGATTTATTTTTTGGGGGGGTTGAAATGAGTTTTGAACACTGCTATGAACTTAGTGTGTGACACGAGGCGTTGGTACATGCGGTGTGTGTTAAAGGGCGCTGACGATCGATGGAGGGTTTGGAAGTGTACACGAATCCTCGTGCTGTTCTGCACCACACAGCTGGTAAATCCTCCTCAGTGTATATTGTACAACTGCCCTGTCAGGCTGCCTCACCTCCTACATACAACCTTGAGATTGCTCGGACAGTTCGCACAACACATGAGACACTGTCAGCTTGGATTGCTCGGTGATGGGTACCCAGATCTATTTTTGAGTAGTATTAAAATGTACACGTCATTAAAATACAAAGACTGTTGTTTTGGAAACACGGTACCAATCAGTTTACACAGTGTCTAGTGACAGGCAAAACTGTTGCTACAGGGTTTAAAAGCACAGTCCCGTTTCGGATTCTGGAAGAGGAGTTTAACTTGGTACAGATACTTGTTGCTGCTAAACATGAATTAAAGATACGACCACTCTTACAGACCACGATACTGTCTCGCCATATAGCTTGTTTGGTCTCTTAAATTAATCCTGCAATACATACACAGCTTTTCATAAAGCTTTACATCTTTTCTAAGAGCTCAAAATTTGGATGAAGATAGTTCTAAACATTTAATGTGAAAGAAAGAGGTTGTTTTGAAGACATTTGTTACATACTTATTTCGGATTAGATCCCTGAGGCTGCCATTGTACAATATACAGCACTGATTTAGTAAATGCTGAATAAATAAGTAAATGGATAACCTCAAGTGTAGTGGTACAAATACTAATAGGTACGGCATAATAAATATGCAATCTTTTTGAATCTCTTAGTTTACAGCAACTAATTTATTCAGTATTGTGCTGGAAGAACATTTTTGGATGATGTAAAACATATCACTCTCTATACTACCTTCCAGCTACCCGTTTATGCTGCTGTATAGTACAAAAATACCAATGATAGAACAATGTTTGTCCTGTAAATTTAATTTGATATTGGACAGTTCTTGTCTGTACAAACTAAAAACATATATGGTTGAAACTGTTCATTATATTTGCTATTTCTGCTTCACAGATCTGTTTGAAAGTTGAGCTGATTGATCTGGCTTTGTCTTCCATTGTAAATATTGTTCTGTTGTTTTCTTTGTAAAACACATCGCGTTGGCGGTTTTGGGAGACTGGCTTGAAGCTCTGTATAGTGTTTATATTTATCTGACTTGGCTTTCCATAGAGCTACTTGCAGTAAATACGTGTTCATGTAGCTCTGTGTCTGTGTTTTGTTTTTAACCAAACTGGGGGGGTTTCTACCCAAAGAGCGTTTCCTTCCACGGGTGCTGATTCTTTCTTCAAGCGCTGTTGTCACTCGGTGTACTGGAAGAGTTGGAGCAGCTTTTCAGGGGGTGAGTCACAGTCTGTCTGGTTTCCTCCACCTTTACTCTTAGTGTAAAAGGTAACTTAGAGCAAGACACCTGGTTTTCTTTGACACGGAGTCATAGTGCTGGTAAACAGCTGAGTTTCTGAATGAAAGAAAACCAGCCAGTTCCCGATTCCTGCTTTTTCTGCTTTAAATGCAGACAGAGGCAAATATCTCCCAAACATTGTCTGTGACTGAGTTTGGAGGTTCCATGATCAAAAAGGACTAGTCCTGGAAGGAATTTTTAGTATTGTGGTATCAAGTATGTTCCCGTCTCCAGGGCAGAAGGGTTGTGGCTTGCTGTTGTGTTTTCTTGTAGTACTTTGGTTTGATCTGTGTTAAATAGGTTTCAGTAAAAGCGAAACCTGTGGAGGTACCTCACTTGTAAAAGCAACTGAACTTCAGTTGGAAAATACCAACACAATGTAGTCACTTCAGGTTCCTTACTCATGAAGGATATGTCAATAGTTCTGTGTAGGAAGAGGTTTTACTCATGGATTTGAGTGTTATTTGTGCTCCACAAACACAGGTGAGTTCTGTGAAATGTCTGGGATTAGGCATTTCTTTAAAAATACCTAAGTTAGTTCTCACCCTGTTACTTGGAGCAATGCATTAAAGCAACTCCCTGGAAGAGTCGGGTTTGCTGGAAGAGTGGGGTTTTCCTCAAACCCCCTTTCTAGAGGCCTAATTTTACAGCGTGGGGCCTGTAGTGGGAAGCAAGAGAGAACAGTGCTGCTGGTACATGGCAGGAGCAGCCCTACCAGCAGTAAACAAACACTGAGAATTATCCAAACACTGTCAAGACTGTTGCAACAGTCTCACAATAACTGCTCTAAGAGACCTTTGAATGTCTCATTGATCAGAAATGGGCTGACTGCTGCAGGCTTTAGTGTTGGGGGGGACAGCGACATAGTTCTGCAGGGATTTTTCAAACCCTTTGGGTGAACCATTGACAGAATGCTTTTGCTGCTGAAGGATGGTGAAAGCCCTCAATTAAAACCAGAAGGCAAGTTAGATTTCCTATCTGAATTTGAAGACAGGCACTAGAATGCCCATTGAAAGTCTTTTGTTTTGAGCTGCATTGACCAATTCTACTGGACCTCACAGTACTGGCACTAATGGGCTAACTGGGAGGGAGAGGTTTGTAGGAGGGAAGACCTTTTCAGAGTTAGCGAGTTCTATTGCATGTTGTTCATCCCTGCATCCTCTGCTGCTTATAGCAATAGCATTCAAATATAAAGAAGTATTTCCCCTTGTTTTTCCATGAAGGGTTGTGAAGCACCATGTCTCGGGGGCGAGTAGGAGCACGGAGCTTGCTGTGCAGATCTGGGAGGTAAGAGCTGCATCTCCTCACCTCCTTTTATGAAAGAAACACTCTGAGTTTGTTTCCTTTGAGTTTATTCTGAGTTACTGATTAAAAACTTCTAAAGCAGTGTTACAGCTATAGGAGACTGTCAGCCAATGGAGCTAAGTGGGCACTGCAGCTGCCTGTGGGCCCTGTCCCCTTGGCCACCACCCTGTGCTACACCCGGGGGCTGTAGTGAGTACCTTCACTAAAGACAGCAGTTTGCTTTATTAACCAGTTATTCTTCACCTTGCTGTTCTTAGGCAGTGGTCAGGCACATGGCTGGTACAAGTGGGTTGAGTTAATAACCTTTCAAGAGCGAGTAGTTCTAGATACTTACCCTACATTTTAAATGTAGAACGCTGTCACTGCTCCCCTGAGCTACTCGCTGCTCCCAGCTTCCATTAGCAATAGTGTCCTGCTTTGTGTCAGTAGGATACCCTGGAAAGACTAAATGATCCTGTCCTCTCGCACAACTTTCAGCCTGTGCTTCTAGCAGCAGTAGGCACAGCCGCAGGAGTGTTGTGTGTCCAGCAATGGTGATGGGTAGTCAGAGGGCAAAACCAGAACTTTTCTGTTAAAAACATGTAGCTCTGCTCACAGCTGCACACTCCTAAATCTGGCAGTGACCTTCCCTCAGTGGTGGCCCGGGACAGCACTGCGGTACAGGTCAGGCTGCACGCTGCCTGCAGGATACTTCACCTGGGTACCGAAGTCTAGAAAGTAATTGCAGAAGATTCTAGCAATTGAGCCTTTGTTGCTTGAAAAATCAATATATCACTTTCTCAGGTTCTAAAACTACTTTTAAATAGGTATTTTGTCAACCCTGAGAAATCCTCACTGTAGCAAGGACTTGACCTTTATGACAGAGGACAAAATGCTTAAGAGCTTCTGAAGCACGAAGTTTGCATGTAGTAATGTAGTTCACGGCACAGAAATGTTGCTGCCCTGCCCCATGTGCCCCCTCTGGTTTATAGGCTGGACTTTGACTGCAGGATTGTCTTAGAAGTTTAAATCACAGAGTGGTTTGGGTTGAAAGGGACCTTAAAGATTATCTACTTCCAATCCCTTAAATCCCACTTTACAATGAATTAGATGTTGAAGGAGGCTTTTTCCTTTTAGTCAAAGATTATAATAGTACTTACTAGCATGAAGGAAGATACTGAAAAACCTGTCTTAAGCAGGACTTTGCTCTTTCATACTAGAATAGTGTCGATCCAAGGTTATGCATAAAGTTGCTGATTTTGGGATTTGTAAATGAGTATCCATTAGAAAGTTGTATCTTTCCCACTCGTTATCCCAGTTGCAATTGCCAGTACGGGACCTGCAGCAAGCCACAGGAACTGGGCAGTGAGCAGAGAGGGGTAACGCACTCGCCCTTCGAGTAAGTTTCGAAGTCATTGCAGGCACTTCCAGGAACCCAGTCCTGTGTCTGTTCCTGCTTTCAAAGCTCCATGGTGCCCTCGGGTGGCTAAAGCCTGCACCTTGTCCCCATACGACTTAAAAGACACTTCGAGTTACCATCTTCCAGGTTCCTGCTTATGCTTAACTAAAATAGACCAACTTTACCTGATCAGCTGAGAGAATGAAACCTTTAGTTCAGATTAGGCATCAGGATAAAGAGCTGTAACTGTAGATGAAGTGGTTTCTGAGCCAATCATATTTAGGCTGTTAAAAGCTTTTAAGGCTCTAATATTCAAAACAGGTTTTACTGTTAAATAATAAATCTGGAAACGCAAACTTTTACCTGTAGTTTAATATTTATATACTGATTGATAGCACCTTGAGGCCCCAACCAACATTTGAGCCCCTCAATGTCTCTGCCCCAAAGAGCTTACAGTCTAAGCAGTCAAGAAGTAGAAGAAAATAACAACTGTGGTTGCTTTTATAGATCAGAAACTGAGATCCAACACAGGGCAAGTGATTTACCTGCTCTAAGGCACAGCATATGTGGTGGGATCTCTTGCATCTCTGCTGCAGGTCTCAGTTAAAAGATGTTCCTTCCTCTCTAGGCTACTTTTAATGAAAATGAGCCCATTTGGAAGTCTCAGCCTGAAAGTGATTAAGGTTCAGGACTGTTCTCCAGGTCAGGGTGAGCCCTGCAGGAGCAGAACAGAGAATATGTCTGTCACAAGCGTAGGTACTTCACATGCTTTGATTTTCTCTGGTCATCTCACAGCTCTGGGACTTAAAGCTGCCACAAGATGAGCTGTTTGGGGTGCTCTCTGCTGTGAATTGGAATCTTGGCTCCCATCTCTTCAATCAGTGGGCTTTGTTTTATGTGCTGCGAGGGAAAGCCCAAAGCTTAGAGAGAAGCTCTGGTTATGCACTGCTAAAACAACCACGTTCTGCCCTATCCTCCCACATGTGAATGCTTCTTGTTGGTGAGTGGAAGGCAAGCAGAGGTGGTAGGGAAGGCTGGGAGAGCCCTTTCCCTTGAGCTTAGCATCTATTCTGCTTCTTTGGGGCTAGGGCTAGGCTGCTGTGTTCAGTTTAGGCTACTGAGGAGCCAGCAGTAAGATAAGGGCTTGCGTTTACAAGGAGAATACTTAATATTGTATGTCAGCTTTGGTAACAAGTTCTTGACTTGGAGGTAGCAGCAGGTTCAGTTTATTTGTATATGCATCAGCAAACCAAGGTAAGTTGAAGGATGCACGTTGCTGAATTGCCCACTCTCTACCAACACAGATAACAGCAGCTAATTGAGAAAGACAAAGCTATTAATATTTTGCACTTTAAACTAAAGAACTTCAGTTTCATACTTCATTGAAAGCTTTTGAATTCAGCACCAATCTCATTGTATAAATCACTGCCACCTGGACAGGCACCAGTCCTATGTCTTTTGTCAACTGTGCATAAAACAAGGAGATTCCTGATGCTCCGTGTTTACCAGGATAACTGCAAGGTAAGGAGGAATAGCCATTAGCAGATAAATTACTTAACAGTCATTATAAACCAGTACACTTCACCTGTATAAAGCAGTGTGTTAACTCACGAGTTGTATTGATAGGTGAGGTGTAAGTATACAACAAAAATATTGAAGTATTGTCACTTGAAACAGTCGTTTCCTCAGGGAGCTCTGTTCATACACAAGGGTAAAGGAAACAGCACTGACCACAGAAGCTGAACAGTCATGGGTACAAAAAGCGATCACTTTTCAGCTATTGCACAAGTAGTGACACACACGCTGAAGGATTCTTACAGAACAACATCAGAAAGGCTGCATGCACCATTGTTCAAGGCCTTATGTGAACTATACATACACAAGAGTTGCTGTGTGCTGTAAATACATTGTGGGTGTGTATAAATTCACATAAGATTAAAAGATTAATTTGTAAATAGGAAAGTTTCCACCAGCTTATGCTTTATTGTGTTCTACACGTTTCCTAGCACGTACACTAGTGTGGATAAAAGGCATGACACCACCTGTGAGTAGGGGCCTCATGGAAGTAAAATCTTAAATGCTTTGGTAACTGGATATTCCCAAGGAACAGGTTTGTTCAACCAAACTGATGACTAAAACGTGAATGTGACTTTTATTGGGAAAAGAAGGCTATAGAATATGGCTGATAACTTCACATGTTTCCACGAGAGAGATACAAAAGAATTCCTTTTCAAGTGGATTGGGTTTTGTAAGCACAAATAAACCCAGCGGAAGCGTGGTGTCCGACACTTAAACCCTGATCAGAATGACTTCAGGATAATTGTGCCTTCCCCAAACACAGCAGGTTGGCAGCTGAGGAAGGAAATGAAATCTGAAATGAATAGGTTGGCATAAGAGGGGTAAATTCTCTCTGTACCACAAGTTTCATAATAAAATACTGCTGTATCTTTTAACTTTAGACATAAGCATTTTTATATCAGTCTGGTTTGTTCCTAACTGACTGGAAGCTTCAGCTAAAAAGGTGTTTACACAATATACACATTTCATTACTTACAAAGAGAAATAAGCTTAAAATTTCATATTAAAAACCTGGGATACAGTAGGGTTAGTAGCACCATGAAAAATGTTTTTCAAAACTGCAGTCTTGTTACTTGAAACATACTCAGTGCGTCGTGGTTTTCTTTATTCTCATGGTTGATCAAAAAGGTGCCGTTTTGGTACAGGGAGAGCAATGAAAAAATTCATCTTCTGATCCTTTGTGAACCTCAAGTGTTCTTTGCTGGTTCCAAGAGGTCAATTCTTTCATCTTAGTCCTGCTGCCAGATAGGTACCGAACAACCCCTAGAGTTTGGCACATGAGTGAGGTACACTGGAAGTCGCGTGGTTAAACCAGTTTGGATGTGTGTTTGCTTTTCTTTCTGCACAGTAGCACCATTGTTGCAGCTGGAACAGTGCATCTCAGCAATCCTCAACTGTTTTATAACGTTCTCCAAGACGTTACGTCTTCTTCATGCAAACTTGACAACGACTAATCCGCGTCCTCAAGTCTCCAGCTTTCAGTGTCTCTGACTGAGGTTTACTGGTTGGCAGACACAAAGGTAAGGTTAGGTTAGCTTTTACTTTGCTTACAGAACCATTGCTTGAAACTTCTACTTCATTCACAGTTTAAGATAACACCTAAGTACATAAGAGGGGAGTTAGTCCTGTATTTGAGAGTTTTCCTTAAGAGGGATCTTGTATGTCCTCAACGCCATGTTACAGATGCTCAGTGTTGTCTTGTGTCTCACTATCCTAAACAGCTACTTCAGGCTAGCACACAGTGTAGCACAAATACCAAACCAAGTGGAAGGTGAATTTTGTACAGTTGAGACAGTATTTCTGGGGTCTTTGTAGCCTTTGGGTTTCTTAATTGAAGGGTACTTTAATAACCCACACAAAACACTGCTACAGTAGGCTTTGTGTTTAAGTGATGGCTTTCCCAAATTATTTCTTAGTATTCTGAAAGAGTAGGGATGTGGAGATTAATATAACAAATTGGTGTAATACGCATGTACACAGAGGAAGTCCAATTCTTAAAGTTTCTTTAAGAAATAGAATAAAAAAGGAACTTGTGTTTCTGTGAGACAGAAAACTCCAAGGTGCGTGGTAGCTGTTCATGAACAGTTTTCACTAGTGAATTATAACTGACCAACAACCCTGAAAACTCAGTGATGGCTATTTAATGCACATTAAATAACATGGTGGTTGGCATTACACAAAACCAACTTAGGGGCTACTACTGCTGTGCAACACAGTGCCCATTGCCAGCCCTCAACCCCAAAGCTACATTTGCCAATTGGGTGGCAGTAGGAGCATGAAGGTTTTTATCAGCACACAAACAGGGCAGGAGCAGTTTGTTCTAGGAAAGGAGATGACTTTTCAAGAACAAAATGATTTTGCTTCTCAAGTTGACAGGAATAAAGTTTGAAGAGCTGAGAGACTCCAGCTGACGTGCTGACTAGAGGAGCTGAGGACAGGATGTGCACTGGCTTCCTTGCAGCCAAATGTCATCCTCATTCTTCTGCCAAGTACTGGAAAAATGCTTGCCATGGAGGGTGTGAAACCTCTGCCACACAAGGCTTTTAAAGCCAGGTTATACGAACATCTGCCTTAAATGGTTCAAGTAGAGTTGGTTTTGTCCTTTGTATGTCTCTGAACTACCTTTCCGAATACTTGAGTCTATCTAAAGGCCTGACAAGAAAAAACCCCAACAAAATGGATGTTTTAGGCTCCAAATACAGTCAGTACAGAGAAGGTACTGCTAAATGTGAGTAAGAACTGACATAAAAGAATCCGACTCCTTGCAAAACAGAATGTGCCCTAGCAAGTTTTTACATACTATTAAAGGCTTACCAAGGAAACACTTGAAAAACTGGTTGGGAGGGGGAAAACAAGCAAAATTATTTCCCTATACCCCTGTAAACAAATCTCTTTTGATCTTTGGAATAAATTCAGGTTCCAAAGCTTTTATTCTGGAATAAGGCAATATACAAGAAACAGGTTTTCTTACCTGAACATTTCTGACACCTCTACAGTTGCCAGCCAGAAACTATAGGAGTTGGCATAGTAATTACAAGTGCCACGACCATGGCATTCAATGAACGGAGCTGAGCGGAATTCCTCTAAACAGGATCCAGGCGATGCCAAGGCCTGTCCAGAGCCCTCTGCTCCAGCACTAGTGTGCTAGTGGAGGAAAGAAACACAGAGACAAGGATCTTAGAGCAGGTGCTAAAAATTAAATAGCACAACATTCAAATCCTACACGAGGCACTGGTCGTTCTTGGGTTAGATAATGCAGTGTCAGACACCTCCGTAAATATCAGTTACACTGGGCTCTCTGCACTGGAAAATCACTGTTCATCTTGGCTACCATGGTTAGTGACTGAAGGTAAAGGCTTTCAAATGATAACCACTGCAGGGAAAGGGAGGAAAACAAACTCCTAAAGGAGCTAGTTGAGGACACAAGTGGGTACTAGCCACTTGTGGAGTAGGAGGCAGTGCTTACCATCATGAAAGAGTAACCAATCCAAAGGGAGTCCCAGCCTGGAGGACATGAAGGAATCTGGATGGTCTGACTGTGGACAGCTATCACCATAGCAGGAGCTTCACACACAACACATCTGGACACAGGGGAAGTATCAGAGAAACACATCATAATAAAATATAATAGGAGTATGTTTTATTAAGAATTCTTACGCAGAGGAGGGGAGGAAATCCAGCCTCTGAGAGGCTGTCCTAGTAATCCAGGCTTCTAATGCTGGTGTATGCTGTAACTGCAGCAAGACAGTATTTTGGAGTGCGAGAGCTGCCTGTATGTATGTGTATATGTACTAACAACCATTGAGTAAAATACTGAAGCAGTTCCTGGAACAAAAACTGGAAGCTCAAAGTCCCCAGTGAATGGCTTAATCCTAGAGTTAATGGCTCTCAAGTTCTCTTTCCTGTCCATAGCAGTCATGCAGTGCTGACTACACCGCTTCCTCAGGCAGAAGGAGGAGAGCTCTTAGAGCCTTTCAGCTACTTACGATCCCTGTGGCACGTAAACAGACCTTTAAAGACAATGCACACCTTTAAACAAGCTATTCTCTTAGCATTTCCCAGACAGATTCACCTCCTAATACCCAACCTGCAGTTGGAAATACATGGATAGGATGTGCTATTTATCCAGATGTTAGAAGAGATGGGAGAGCCTGCTTTGTCTCACCGGCTAATGAATGGCTGGATGCTCTGCCCAGTCAGTGGCTCCATGCTCATGGGCATTGGCTCTGGAGTTGACAGCCAGTAGGAATAGTCATTCCTCGATGCAAAATTACACACGTTGTTGATGTTGCAGAACATGAAGGGCATGGTGCTGAAACGTCTGAGGCAGCTCCCAGCAGTACCTGTGGAGTAAGATACATAAAACGTGACAGCAGCGGTTTCACTTCATTGCTTTTTACAGCAGTTCTTCAAGAACAGTAATTGTGTTTTCTTCCTCTCCACCTGGGAGCACACAGCGTGTGCATCACACTGTCACATGTGGGAAAACTTAACTTCTCAGTTTTGGTTTACGTTCTTTCATCCCCAGTTATAACATGCAGCCCTCTGGAGGCAGCAGGTCTTGCTACGCAATCCCCATCTGAGACATCTCTGTCACTATTCAGAGAACCAGAGCATTTGAAGAAGCAGCTACAACCTCCTTCCCCTTCAAGACAGATCATACAGCGTATCTCACCCAAATCCTGTCCGTGTGCTCGCTCGTTTCCTTGCACATACAGAAGAGAGAATCCATCATATATTCTTGATGTTCCTTGTGGACATAATGGTGTATCCCTGGTCTGGCTGTGCCGAGTTATAAGGAATCCGTGAGCCACAGAAGCTGTTCCAGGAGGTCCAGGTGGGCCTTGTAAGCCATCAGGACCTGGAGGTCCCTGTATTCCTCGTGAACCTATTCACACAAGAGACAACACGCAGCATTTATTAACACCATTTCTTCTATGGTGATAGGACTAACGTAGCTCTGAAAGGTAGCATGGGCTTGGGACTAAGGTGCTTGTGAGACAGGGGCCTGGTATCTACTAACACTTATCTTCCTCACAGTATTTTTTCAGGTAAGCTTGGTTAAATCACTGAGGCTGTCATAGCTGTTTGTAAAATAACTCTGCAACTTCCCAGTGTTGAAGGGCTATTGTGAAGTTAAATACATTCAGAGCAGTGAGAGACCAAGATAACTGCAGTAGCCACTGGAATGAGTCCAAATCAGCTTCCCAATTCCAAACCATTAAGATAACAAACACTGAAACATCTTGCTCAAGCTCACAAAATAAATGGCAGAGCCAGGAACAGAAGCGAGTTTCACTTGAGGGTGTGCAATGAGAACACTTGAGTCAAAGCCCACCAAAGTGAACAGAGAAGCTGCAGTGGAAGTAGAATAGAACAACCTTGAACAAAAGCAAGAGTGAGTTTGCTCTCTCTGACTGGGATAGGTACCAGAGAACATCAGAAAATATAATAACAAATATTTAGCCTACATTATTGCAGTCATTACTGTTTACATTTTCCCACTACAATAATGTTATCAGACTTCACAGAGCTACTCAGAGAAAAAGGAAACCAGGCATTAGAGATTTCTGCACTGCTTTAACTGTTTAAATTCTAATACTTTTCCTCACAAATTGCAATCTTCAGCTACTTAATATGTATCATCTTTAGAAAACTCTCCCAGTGCCTCACCTGAGTTCTCAGATCATAGTTGAGGAATTCTGAGCAATAGCTGCACAGCAGCCTGGCCTCTGCCTCCGGTGACATTCTTCCCTTTATGAAGTCTGCTTTTCCCCATTCATGATTTCCACACAAAATCAAATTATTTTAACTTATCTCTCTCTTCTGTTTCTTACTATCCTCATTATCATCTGTGCTGCCAAGGAGATGCCATTAAGCTTGAGATAAAGCATTTTACAGGATTATTCAGCAATGGCTGGCAGTGTGTTGGTTCCAGGAATATTCCAAACTGAAGTCTGTTCAGCTGCTTGTAGTATTTTTAAATTAAGAAAATCCTAAAATTATGATTTTCTTACTATTCCCATGAGGTACAGAAAGATCTCACTTCCCAGTGTTAGCCTGCGCTCACAGAAGGGAGCATCTCTCTTTCCACTGGGTTCCCACAGGATAAACACCATACCTGGTTGGCCTGGAAGACCTCTATCTCCTTTACGTCCTGCTGGACCATCAAAACCAGGCAGTCCATCACGCCCTGGGTCACCAGGAAGACCAATTGGACCTAGAATAGACAAATAAATAACTGAAACACAATTCAGCTGAATTCAGGTGAATTCAGTACCTTGTCCCCACAGCCCATGCCAAGAGACTCGCACTGCAACCTGCAGTCAGCTGTACTTGTGCCTTTCCTCTGCAGCCACCTAGCATCATACCTGGCAGTCCCTGTGGCCCTGGCAATCCGGGTGGCCCTTTTGACCCAGGCTGTCCTGGAGGACCCGGGGGACCTGGGTCACCTTTGACGACAATGCTTCGTCCAATGGTGCCTGGTAGACCTGGTGGACCTGAGAGAAAGCAGCTCAGTGTTAAATAAACCAAGGTGGAAAAGAGCATTAGAAACAGTTTCTGTTATTCTTGATTGCAAAGTCTGATGGCGAGAGCTCTGTCAATGCAGTGTATGTGTGTATATATATATATATACATATATATA
>NW_009915617.1:662-1071 GCF_000696875.1 Nestor notabilis | reverse complement strand
GACCCATAGAGACCCCATAGAGCCCCATAGAACCCCATAGAGACTCATAGGGACCCATAGAGACCATAGAGACCCATAGAGCCCCATAGAGCCCCATATCCCCCCCCAGACCCATAGATCCCCCCGGCTCTCACCGGTCGGTGCCCTTCTTGCCCCGCGCCTGCAGGATCTCGTTGAGCTTCTTGAGCACCACGGCGTGCGTGATCTCCGTGCCCTTGGCGAACATCTTGGGCTTCTCCTGCCGCCGTGGGGCCAGCCCCACACGTCAGCCCCACACACCCGTAACGGACCCCCACACACCCATAGGTGAGCCCCAGCCCCATAAGTGAATGGGAGAGACCCATAAGTGATGGAACCAGCCCCATAAGTGAATGGGAGAGACCCATAAGTGATGGAACCAGCCCCACAA
>NW_009915617.1:0-471 GCF_000696875.1 Nestor notabilis | reverse complement strand
AGGGTGGGACCCAGCCCCATAAGTGAATGGGAGAGACCCATAAGTGATGGAACCAGACCCATAAGTGAATGGGAGAGACCCATAAGTGACCCCCAAGACCCATAAGTGATATTCCGAGCCCTATAAATGATGAGACCAGACCCATAACTGAACTCCCCAGCCCCATAAGGGACATTCCCAGCCCTATAAGTCATCCCCATAGAGCCATAAGTGACTCCCCAGCCCCGTAACTCACCCCCATAGACCCATAAATGACCCCCACAGACCCATAAGTCACCCCCATAGACGCATAAATGACCCCCATAGACCCACAAGTCACCCCCCAGCCCCATAAGTCACCCTCACAGACCCATAAGTCACCCCCATAGACCCATAAGTTACTCCCAGGCCCATAAGTCACGCCCATAGACCCATAAATGACCCTCATAGACCCGTAAGTCACCCCCATAGACCCATAAGTGACTCCCCCAG
>NW_009915616.1:4145-16333 GCF_000696875.1 Nestor notabilis | reverse complement strand
GGTGAGCAGGTGCTGTCCCGTCGGATGCTTTCGAGTTCTCGGTCAAACAGCGCAATTAGAGGATGGGGTGGTAGCGGGTCCTGCAGACACGGGTGTGGCCGGCAAAGGCTGGAGGGGTTTGATTTTCATACCTGAGCGTGACTCCATCCATCCCCCTTCGCTATCGGCCGGCGTCTGCCTGAAATAGACGGCTAACACAAACCTGTCTCCATCAGGGAGTGTATGTGGAGGAGCTGGGGCCTGCAGGTAGGATGTCTTTGTTTATGTTTTTAAGAAGCCGGTGCCTGTCAATGTCATCTCTTCTACAAATGAATCAGATTTAGCATCTCCTTCCTATAGATGAATTAGATTTAGGTGTTGGTAGAAGATTAGATGTGTGGTTCTCTTGTAAACAGTTTATCTATGGCTTTTGCTAGCAGTGTTAACATTTTAAACACGTACTTACGTGCATATTTATGCTGGGAAAATGTTTATGTTCCTCTATAAAAACAAATAAATCTGCAGCAATAGGAGATGCTTGTAAGATGGGACCTTCTTCACGCAGGATTTCAAGGGGATGTCATACACAATGAAGATGTCTCACAGTTGCAGAGGGCTAGGGAGGAAAGATGTGACCTTTTAGTTCCATTTCCACCAGGATAATGCTTTTCTTTGCCTTCGTTTCAGAGGTGTGAGGAATATTGAATGATGAAAGAGCTGTGTGATTTGGGTAGCTAAATTGCTGTGCTTCAGGAAAACAGCAGCCCATTTAGAAAGAAAAAGTGCCCATCAGTGGGTTTCTAGAAAATGAGTCAATGTGGCTGTTTCTCTGATAAACTTTCTGTTCATTTTTCTGTTCTCATAGACAAAATGAACATTTGAAATTAACTTTTTCCTGTTCATTAAGTGAACTTTTGTCACGTTCAAAGGCAGAGGCTTAAAACGTTCTTTCTTTTTATTGGGTAATAGCTATTCAATTTGATGCCCTGGAGGTAATCCTTTGGGATGTTGTCAGCGCTCTGTTCGGGTTACGACAGGCTTTTGGTACTTGGAAATGGCACTGGGCTCATCTCTCCATTTCACTGTGCAGTGGATCGGGCTCTGTCAGTGCTCTGCTTTTGGAACTCTTAACAGTTCAGCACATTGGTTCCATTTGTCTGAGTGGATAATCTGTAAGATTGCTGGTAATCAAATGATAGGTTATTAACTTTTTAAATGTGATGAACGGCATTCAGGTACTTTTTACTGAAGTGGAACTACTCCTTCAGTGCTGGGCATTGAGCAAACCCTACGAGCACATAGCACAGGCTGTTGGTTTGCTCTGACAGGCAGGTACTTTGTGGAGATCAGATGTAGCACAACTATTGGAGGTAAAGCAAAGGTGAAGCTAAAAGCAGGGAAAGCATAGCCCATGTGTGGAAAATTTTCTTGGCTTTATTTCTCCATGTATGCCTTTAAAAATGGTCAGCAGGCAAATTTTCCTCACTCCTCACCATGGTGAGCCTTTGAAGCCCGTGTGCTTCAAAGTCTTAAGTGCTTTGGGCTTTCTTTGTGTGTGTCAGGTACTGTATTCCGTACAGCAGTGTTTCCCAAACTCTTGATGTTATAGGAAAGCCTCGTTTGTTTGAAACTCACTTTCCCTTTTCCACATGTCCAGATTATTTATTTTATTTTAAAGAGTCCTGTAGATCATCTTGTGTGGTGTTGCCAGAATGGTGTATTCTTGTAACCAAGTAAAAGTGCAAAGTGGAGCAGTCAGTCACTTCTATACTAATGTTGTTTTTCCTTTTCTGCTGCCCTGCATTGTGTTCTCTGACTTTCTTGCTGACTTCCAGTGGACTTCCTTGGAATTCCTCACTGTGTGAGCCTGCAGACAGTGGCTTGCAGGCAATACTGTCTGGTTATGTTTTCTCCAGGGTAACAAATACGCTGCTGAAGTGTAAGTCTGAGTGTGGAGGAATGGGAGGCCCAGGCAGAAGAAGGTATGATGCCCAGAGATAAGGTGGTTGTCCAGAACAACCACCTTTAGTCAGGTCAGGCAGCTTTCTAGCTCCGCGTCCCTCCCACCTTTGGCAGCAGACAGCAGTGGATGTTTAAGGAAGAACATGAGCAGGGTACATACACAGTGAACCTCCTTTGGTGGGTACAAGCTACTGTACAAGCCCCTAGATCCTCCTATTTTAATGTGCAAAGTCATGCTGTTATTGCAGCATTCCTTATACCACTGGAAGTAAAAGAGGGTGGCGTTTTGAGTGTGTTACATCAGTTTAATTCCCCAGCTTGCAGAAACTGTACTGAGGTGAAAACTATGCTGCAAGGTTGCTGGGACAGTGAAGATGGTGTAATATCTGGAAGTGGGGATTTGTAGCACAGCAAACTGTTATGCGCAGCGTGCTCATCGATGAAATAGTTAACATCAGCACTTATAATGGCAGTGAATTCTGTGTTCAGGGGAAGCTGGGCTGTCTGCATTTCACACTGCTGTTATTTAGTCTCTCTGCAGACTTGGGAAAACAGCGTGTATGTACTTCAGTATGTGGGTTTCCATCTTTTGTTTGTAAATGATACAAACCTCTGGTTAGAAAAGCAAACCAAGCCCACAGTGGCTTGAAGTGGCTGCAAGTTCTGCTGCCAAGGGCTGATCATATGGCAGCTCCCGCAGGGCTCTTTCTGTTCACGTCCAGTTCCTCAGCAAAGGCTAAAGAGCACCATAACTGCAAAGGGATGTTTGTAGAGGACAGGATTGACTTACCAGCAGGAGCAGTTTTATTTTTGCAGAAGTATTTTTGCATTTTACTAGCATTGTGTTTGTACATCTGTTTTGGTTCAGTCATATCATCACACTGTGCTCATTCATCCAGGAGCTGAAACTCACTCTGAAGAGCATTTGAACTGCTCTGTTACTGAACGTACATATGTGTGGGTGTACACGTTTGTGTAACGGAGAGGGGTATCTGCTAAACAAGATTTATGTGGCTTTGGCTGATGCATACTGTAGTCAGTGTGGCTTTTCTTAAGTGGTTTACAAACAGAAAGGCACAAATATTGCTGTTCTTCTTCCATAGGTAGTAGTAAATACAATGTAGTGATTATCTAAGAACTTTACCAGTAGTTCTAAGAGTCTGTGAATTATTTCTTTAAAGGAATTGAGGTGATTTGAAACTATTAAAGGCAGTGATGTGGTGCTATAGCAGCACTGTGCAGCGCTTGGGTTTCCTGGAATGTGTGTTTTGTGTGGTTGGCCATTCTTCTAGTATTTGTGTCATGATGCATTTTTCAGGTGACGGTGTTTAAGTGCCAGGTGGTTATAAAGATGCCTTGTGTATGGGTGCTTGCTCTGGCTCATTTTTGTGCCCAGTGGCTCTGATGTTCTGAGAAAATGTGATTATGTAGTTAATTCCACATGTGTCTGGCTTTCTCTTTTTTTATGAATGGGGACTTGGTGGCTGTGTCTAAGTCCTGGTTTGTACTGTGCATTGTCAGCTATTTTGGCAGCTTATGGCCAAGTGAGTGTCTCTGAATTGCTCCCAGGTTACTAGATTGGGTTTTTGGTCTCTGCATTATCTTCCTCATTTGTTCAGCCTTTCCAGCTGTTACAATTTTCTTTCTTTGTGCTCATCTTGTCCCCCTCTTCCTCAAAGGCTTAAAATTCATTCAGCAAAAATCACAAGTCTCCCTGCAGTGTGGGGAGTTATTAGTTTTATTCAGTTCTGTGCCTCAATGTGTTTCTGTTAAAGCTTATATTTTTTCACCATGTTTTTCACTGGCTTTGGTTTTTTGTGTTAAACAGGCCTGGTTTACTCTCCAGTGTATCTTGAGACTCCTGGCATTCTTCTACAGGTCTGTCTGTATGATCTAGGTTTTCCTTTTTTTGCTGGGATCCCACTTTCCCATGAGCCTCTCTGGAGTTTCTGTAGTAGAGCACAGTATTTTTGCTGCTGCATCTGCACTCTATCATCCTGCAGTCTCTCAGTGTCTGAGCAGTTTTCTCAGGTGCCCCCATTTCTCATGGAGAGCTGTGCTTGTGCAGGCTCGCTTCAGGCTGAAGATGGTTTGCCCTCTACAGACACTGAGTTTTGTGTTGGTCTCCTCGAACTCCTTATCTCATTGAGGTGCCATACGTTTGACCCCTTGCGTGCCTCCGGGTTCAGTTGCTCTGCTTTGATGGCTTGCACCTGAGTTAATAGTTACTGTGGTGTTATTAATTCCTATTACTTTGTAATTTCTATCAAGTCCTTTTGTACTTAGGAGCTGTGTGAGTTGCAGACCTCCGCTTGTTTCATACCCAGACTTCCCAGTATATGGGTGGTTTTGGGTAATTCCTGGAACCAAGAGGACTTCCTAGTCACCTCTGTAGTGAAGATGTCTGGGGAGACCAGGGTCTTCTCAGTGTTACAACGATCTTTTCTGTTCTTTTTTCTTGACTGGCCTCTACTAATTCCTATGGGCATACCAGTGAGCATGATCCTGAACTGGGTTGTCAGCCAGTGTGATGCTGCACTATAGGAGGACCAGCTAAACTGAGCTTCTAACATCAGCACAAGTCCCAGGTTCCCATATGCACTTGTTCTCTCTATTTTTTCCTCCCCATGACTATTTCCAGCCTGCTTTCACTTACTCGGACCCTCACTGGTCTACTTAAAACAAGCTAAATTTTGAGAATGACTTGCTTTTATGCTATAAATGAGCATGTCGTTGCTGAGCCAGGAATCTAGTTCTCTGCAAATGCAGTCACAGGTCATCACAGTGAATCTGGAGGTTTTCTCTAGGATACAGTGAAAACAACATTGCAGTGTTTCCATGAACATCATTAATGTTAACTTTCCAGAATCCACTGCTGTGGTGTACAGGAGGACTGGTTTACCCAAGCAAGACTTCAGCTGTAGATGAGGACTCCTGTCTGCTGAGTCCAGTTTCCTTTGAAAGGCACCATGATGTCCTCTTACGAGGCTTCAGCTAAGTTACTTTATCCTTCCAGGCCAGAAGGCAGGTCAGATAATTTTGGTAATCATGCCAGGGCATGACATTAGTCAACAGGCTTCTATAGCAATTCCCTTACAAAACCCTGGGTTTTGGAAACTCAGTGGGTAGCTGCCCTGTGTCATGCTGGTGGTGGTAGTGGATAGTTTCTGACATCCAGAGTGGGTGAGTGTAAGCAAGGGGGATTCATTAGGGCTGTAATGTGGGAGCACTGTTTCAATGTAGCTGTGCCAGAATCAGTACCACAAGAAGATTAAAAAGGAAGTACTCCTGATGTATTGAAAGTAACAAGAGACCTAGGAGACTTTAAAATCATAAGCCTGAGGTGGAGTCTGTGCAATTTCAATGGTAAGAGTTAGATTGCAATTCAGTGATAGAAGATTTAGAAACTAAATATATATATATATGTACTAACGAACATAGATCTGTCCTATCTTAAGAGAGCTTAGTATGAAATGTGACAGGTTTGTCAAGGTTACAGCCTGGTTGATGGATGCATCAGTGGTAGAATTGTTTCTATAAAGCGCTTGACTTTGTGCTGTAGTTTATTGAAAGGACTTGCATTACTAATGGAGAGCATGTTATCTGCATTGAAAACTGTCTCAGTGGAGAGAGAAAAACCTGTGGAATTATCTTGGGATTGATGTTTGGGCTCAAGGGTGTGTGATTTTGTATATTGTATATCACCTATCCCAGTGATGAGGCAATTGCTGTTGGTAAAACTGGGAGGAGAAGGAGGGGTTGCCGAGAGCTGATGCACGGGGCAGCTGGTGAAATAGCGAAAAGCTCACCAAAACACAGGTGAAATGTAGCTGCAGTGGGGCAGGATGGTGGGGGAGAGCATGGGGTTGGAACTGAGGCAGAGACTGAAGTTGTTCTGTTGTAGGTGATCACTCTGCAAGCAGTTGTGTGTCCGTTCACTCAGGCCTGGCACCAGTACCGCCTGTCCAGGAGTAAGGGCTGCGGGCTGGGCTTTGCCCTTTTGCCTTGCTGGCACGCAGCTCTCAAAGCAGTAAGTGTTGATAAAACAGTGCAACACTGAGCTTCAGAGATCTGCCTCCTCCTTATTGAAAGCAGTTTCAATATGCAGGCAGAATCTCCTAATTTTAGGCTCTATTAAGTGCCTCGATCATTGAAAGTATGCCTGAGCTAGCAGGAAGGATGTCTGTGTTTACTTTCCAAATCAAAGTGTTTGTTTAACCCAGATTTATTTCAACATTGTAACTCTTACTGAGTAGTAGAGCAATAAGAAAGGATTGTTAGACTAGGCAATTAACTTTTAAAGTACAAACACTCGAGAGTATTTGGGCTAGGCCCCACAGCTGCCTTCTCTGTGTTCAAAACAATTTGTCAACCACAGAAAAGAAGTTGTAGAAATCAAACTAAGAGCGTGAAGACCACAGGCATTGAAATTGTCTTCTGAATCTAGCAAATAGCTGAAGCAAAACCTGCCAGTGGAGAACATACAGGTTTGAGTAGTGCAAGTAGTTCAATCTTTGTGGATTTTACTATTAAAATAGAAAATCCTCCCCTGATGCGTATTTTTTTGTACCTGACATGTCTGAATAGATGCTCAGTGGATTTAAGCACAGATAACTGAATATAGAATTCCTCTGTTAATATCTTTTAAGCCCAGAGTTTTTCTCTCATATCTCTTGGGAAGAGATGACAGTATTCTTTGGTTACCTCCTGCTTGTGTTTTAGATGGGGTGATGTGTGAATAGCAAGGACTGATGTTTCTTCTCAGCCTCCAAAAAGAACCAATGGGTAGGCCAAAATGTGGGCCATTCATTTATAGTATCCTGCTTGTACATCAGGTACAGGATGAAGAAGGGTAGCTAAGATTTCAAATGTTCTTCCCTGTAGCATCTGTGCTGTTGTTCTGAACAGGAATGGTTCTATTAGAATCAGATTTGTACCCCCTGAAAGTGGTGGTTAATTTCTCTTGCAAAAGAGATTGGTGTTGACTAATAAGTGAAATGAGGTTGTGTGAAGCCTCGTGTCTCTTCTTACTAAAGGTGTACAGTATAAAGGACTGTGTGTGGTATAACTGAAAAAAGAAACCTCTTGAAGAGCACTTTTCAGTGGGATATATGCAAGCGCAGAGCAGAGCACAGTAAATGCATTTACCCTGTTTGAAGGCGGATTTGCTTTCCACTGGCAGTAAAGCTTCCCCTGGGGTGACTTTCTGATACAGAGAAGCCAACACAATTGAGGGTGATGTAACTGGAGCTTTGAAGTCAGGGCTTCCGGGTTGCAGGATCGTTGCTTGTGGAGGAAAGTGTGTGCAAGGTGTTTAAGAACAGATTTTTAGACTACTTGGCATTTCCAGAAAGGGAAAAACCTGGCTGTGTTTTCTCCCCTAAAACAGCCCTATTTCACTTCTTCTAAAGTTCTGATTGGTTGCAGAGCAGCTTTAGGATGCAGGAGTGAAGCTGACAATGTCGGCTTTATACTGCTGAGTATGAAAACTGTGGATGGGACACAATCAGGGGAAATGCCATTCTCTTGTCCTTGCAAATCCAGCAGAACTGCAGTGAATAACCTTTTCTTTTGGTTTCTGCTAGCTTTGTGCTGTCTCTAGTAAAGCTTTCTTTTGACTACCAGAACAGGGACCCCATTTCACATTAAATTTTGGGGCAGGCTGATGTACGGGGCTGCAAAATGTTCCATTTCTATGCAGTTAAGTAGAAAAAAACCCCAACACCCGCTTCTCACCTTTTCTGAGTATGTGTTTTCTGGCTTGGTTCCTCAGAGTTCTGTAGTGTTAGCAAAGGCTCTGGATTTAATTGCCATTGATTTTTCAAGCCTTTGTCCTTTTGGAGCTGTTTCCTCAACAAGACAATAGCTAAAAGCTGGAATCCCTGAATAAAGCACAGATGAATGAATGGATTAATCTTCCTGTCTGGATGCAAAATAACCCCTTGCTCAAGGTATGTCAGAGGCTGAGAGGGATTCCGTATCTGTTCATACATCTGTTCTTTAGCCACATTCGCTGCTTGTTAAGCCTCCCTTTTTAAACAGGTCACAATTACAGAGGGCACTGTGACCGCCAGCTCAATGTAACCATGCTCAGCTGACAGTATATGTAATGTTTTGGCATTGTTGAATGTTCTTGTTTGCTTGCATGCCTCTAACAGGGAACTGTTGGTTCATTGTAATCAACGTGTATTACTAAGGATGTGTCCTGCATCTAAAAGGTGGCAGTTATCACTGCTAACACGAAAGCAGGTTTTTTTATTTCAGGCTTCCAAGGAGGAATGGCTTCTGATCTCTGCTAGCAAAAGCAGAGCTGCTTCAAATGGCCAAATGTAAGACAACCATCTTCATGCATTGACAGGAAAAAGGTCTACAATACACAGATGAGACTTTTGCTCAGGTGGTTTAAAAGACACAAGAACCACAGAGCCTGAGTGGTAATTCTCAAACCCTGTGGCTTGTGGCTGTCTCCCAAAAACTGTTGTGTAAAAAGATTTTCTGTTCATGCAGTTGTGCAGCTTGGAAATGTCAGCCTGTTCACATAGGGACTAAGTCTGAACCTATAGATTCCCACTGTTGGTGCAAGGTTAACACACACGTACAAGTCTGGTGGATTTACAGCATGTTAACACGTTTTAAGTGGTGCTGGGGAGCTGGCTTGCCTGTGCTGCATGCTTTTTCAGTTATGGTATGCATTCAGCAGACAAGTGGCTTTATGTTAAGTGGCACTTAGGAACAGTGGTGGAATATTACATGTCTAAACGGATTGTGCTCTTGAACCTTTGCTTGTGCACCCCAACGTTCCTCCTTGTGAAGGACAGTGTGGTACAGAGAAATGAGCTGTAGTTCTTCAATAAAAATCCCCCTCAAGATTAAGCTCAAGCTACTGTTTTTCACTGTGGTGCAGTTGAAGTCTTTTTGTGTTTATGGTTTGGGTTTTTCCCCCCTTTTTTTCAGACAGCTTTCCCTTCCCCAGTTTGTGGACTAGGGAAAGGACTGTGCCTGTAATAGAAACCAGCTGTCAGCTGTGAAATGAGTGAAAAACTTAAGAATTCAGTCAACACAGAGGAGGGAGTGCACCACAGTAGTATCTCAATGCCAGACTTGACTGAAATGCAGCGTGGGTGACTTCAGCTTTGATTAGTGTCAGCAGCATTGCTCAGGGAGCTCTGGAGGAAGGATATTTGTAGAGTTTAAACAAGTGGTTCATACTGGGAAGGTTCTGGTGCAAACTAACCGGCCGATGCAGAACAGTCGTTCAAGGCAAGTCAACAACCTTAAAACCCCAATCCCCAAGCTTGTTTTCCTGTCCCAAAAGTCAGTTGTTCAGTTGCCTTAGGGTATAATTGTTAATTGTTTGCTACATACTTAAAATAACAGAAGCATCTGCTCCTTTCTTGTTACACCTTTCAGGGATAGTCAGCTTAGGTGCTGGTTGTGGAGAGGCTAAGGCATGGCGCTTGGAAGGGATAGGGTTTTTGAAGGGGAAAAGTTAATGTAGCTCCCATGTCCTGTGCTGCGGGGTGTGTAAATGCTTGTGTGAACCTTTCTCTGCCTTGCTTCATTTGCTCTGTGTTTTAGAAACATGTTTCATTGCCAAAGGCCCATACATTACCTGCAGGCTGCCCCATTATTTCTGCTCATTAATGTTCTACACTAACTTACCTTCCACTTCCTTTTTGGACTTCACCTTTCTCCCTGCTGTGTTCTGAGTCTGTGCAGGACCCTCCCAGGCTATTGACTGCCTGCTCAGCTGTACCTTCCTCTTCCCCTTACCCTGAGTGCTGATGCTGCGTTTCCGCCTCTTGCTGCACCAGAGTCTTGATTCTTGCAGGTCCTACCCAAGATCTTTCCTATTCCACAAGCTGAAATGTGCTTAAGAAGATCTCAGTAGCTGGAGCTTGCTGGCCTCTTCTGAAAAACCCAATTGATCAAGGTGCTGATCTTTACTTTGCAGTTCTATCTCTTGGAGAGACAGACCTCAGTTTTTGTATGTGGCTGGCTAGATGGCTTCCTTCTTGCTATTTATTGTTTTAAGTTAATGGTTAATCACTTGATGATATTAATCAGAAGGAGGCACAGAAACAGTCCAAGTGAGAGTCTGGGTTGCAAGAGGGGAGCTATGTAATGGGGTTCTGGACTGGGGGAATTTGGAAGCTTAAAGTTTCGAACCTCATCTCCATTCAGATAGTTGGAAAAACACAGCCTGGAGCTCTTACTCTAGCTAAAAGGAGCTGCCCTGTAACCAACAGCTTGTTTTGGGCTGAAATGGGTAAGGGAGCCTCAGGGGAGAGCTTGGGAATAGACAGTTTGGAATGAAGGGAAGGAAAGGACTTTGCTGAGGCTGGGGCATCCTACATTCCTCCTAAATCCTACATCCCTGACAGTGTTCAAGGCCAGCTTGGATGGGGCTTGGAGCAGCCTGCTCTAGTGAAAGGTGTCCCTGCCTGTGGCAGGGGGTTAGAACTGGACAAACTTTAAGGTCCCTTCCAACCAAACTGGTCTATGAATGTGTATAAGGCAGCAGTTATACGGTCTCTGTAAGCTGATGCCACTGCCAAAACAGAAAGTCCTGAAGGCTTGTTCTTTGGACAGGCATTTCTACTACAACTGCTCAACCGTATCTACAACATGATCATTTTGAAAAGCTAATTCTCAGTGTATTTGCATGTATCTGCTCTGATGCAGATACAGGTGCAGCTTCTTCCTACAATGAATTTTCCTTTGTGGCCACATTAATGTTTGCCACCTTCAGGCTGTCTAGCTTTGGAAGTGAATGGGAAGTGGGATAAACTGCAGGGTCTACCCATGGAAGTGCTGGTTAGCATATAGACAAAACGCTGTGGTGCTGTTTGCTGACACACAGTGCTTCTCTGGAGCTGTGTGTGCAGCTTTCACTGTCCTGTGGTACTGCTGTGAACAGAGCTATAAGCTAGTGCTTATGACAGCTTTCTGCAGTGCTTTAGAATCACCACACACTATTGGGGAGGAAGGGGGGAAGGAAGACGGCATTTTTAGCTATAATTGCAGTAAGTTTCAGTAGCTGGCAGTGCTTTTTTTGTGGTTAGAACAGCTTGACTGTCCTGCCAAATGCCATCTCAAAAGTTTTTATGGGTGTACTGACATCTCTTTGTCAACGTTGGGTTTTGAGCCTTGGTGGGACACCTTCACTCTCCATCACTGTTGGTGCTGTGTCTGTTCAGAAGATGAGCTGTCACATATTCTGAGGAACCTGAAGGTGGAGCCTGCATGTTTGAAAACTTCCTCAAAAACCCTCAGCTTGCCTTGCTTTTCTGTCTTAGTTTTTAATGAAAACCCGTAGGCTTTAAATTAGTTGCCTTTCACTGCTTTATTAAGCCCATTATTCATGTTAATTTGTCTTTTAATTTAAAGAGAACTAGTAGAACACCCCAACTGTTTGCTCCTGCGTACAGACTTAGTAGGCTGATGGGAACTATGGAGTGGGCCTTTTCCTGGGCTGGGTCTCTGCCAGTGAAGGCTTGAATGCCTTGCTCCATCCTTGCTTCTTACGGGCAGTATTTAAAGAGTTTTAGTATTTTATTCTCTCACTTTCTTATTGGTGATAATAGAACTGGTTAGTAGCTGATTTTGAGTTTTGGATAGCTTTTTCTGTCTCTGCCTACTGGGTAAATCTTTACTTAGCTTTTTCTTGTGGTACCCTTCACTTTTTCTAGGAGAAAACACTGCTCACTGTGAAGTTGTGTGAACCTGATGAGTTTTAGTCCATGTAGCTCAGCTCTGTATTGCCAAAGGGACATTCATGAAGCACAGGCTGTTGTACTTTGCCAGGAGTTGGTGGGAGGAATTAAGCAGACAACTGTTTTAGGCAGTGTGTCCTTTGTAGGATGAGGGAATGGACTTGGGTGATCTCTTAGAGCCTCTTTACTGTACATATACCTATGACATGACTAAAAAAGTCCCTGATTTCAGCTGCTTTTCTTAAGTCAAATAGTGAATGTTTTGGATGCTGCAGTGACAGAAGCCATAGGACCAGGTATGAATTTGCCTGTTGCATCTTCTGTACCTTTGCTGGCATATAACAGAAATTTACTTTGCACTAATTGACTGGTAACAGATCTAACATTTCTTACTGTTAATGCTTGGTTTTACGTGCAGATGGATTTGTACTTGAATTATAGAGGCTGTCAAAGGACAAACAGAACAAATCCCCCATCCCTGGCAGTGTTCAAGGCCAGGTTGGACACAGGGGCTTGGGGCCAACTGGGCTC
>NW_009915616.1:0-4114 GCF_000696875.1 Nestor notabilis | reverse complement strand
ATGGCAGGGGGCTGGAACTGGATGAGCTTTAAGGTCCCTTCCAACCCAGACCAGTCTGGGATTCCATGATTCAGTGTGTCAGCTCTGAAATGGGAGATGAATAATTTCATGCCTTGGAAAACCTGATCTCTGCTTTCAGCTGCCGGTAGTTCCGGATACCGAGAGCTGGTTGCTCCTTCGCCTGCAGTGTTGTTCCTGCCCAAGGCTGCTTGCTGGAAAGCAAAGGAAGTTGTGTTGCCTGGAGGATTTGCATGTACTTTAGTTCTTGATTGCAGTGATACTTGAGGGCCTCAGTGTTTCTGCCCATAAAATGGGCAACTATAATCAAGTAGAGAAAATATTATCAACTAGATCATTAGAAGTGCACCTTTATGTATATGTAAATGCATATATATACATATGGGTGTGTATGTGGTAATTATTCTTAGGCAATAAAGCATATTTTGAGAAAAATTGAGAAAATATAACTAGTTGCTGTATGATCCTTCACTTTGTGTGTGTGTGTATGTGGTGTTGGTTTGGGGGTTTTTTGGTAGTTTATTCTTCCCAATTAGAATACTTAGGAGAAAATAGAAAAAATGTTTGTATGATTGTTCTAAACTCAGTCTGGACTCAGAAAGAATGATGATGCAGATAAAAAGTTCCATAATGTCTTGTAACTAAGAATCGCATTTCATGGTGTTGAGAGGTGTGAACCCTTTTAGCTGGACAAGGCAGAATGTCTGCTCCAGCCTGTACATCGGATCACTTCTGATTATCTTTTTTATCAGTCTCATTACACATAGTTCCTCAAAATATGTTAAAATCCAACTAAACAAAGTCTTGCTGATAGTGGTTTTGAAGGGAGGGGCAGTCGGGCTTCTTTTTGGAGTCAAACATGTGATGTGCATTTCTAGAGATCCTGGAATGCCTTAAATCAGCAGAACAAAAAGCTCTTGTTACAGAGTGGTTTAAAATGTAATCAGTGGGGAGTTTCTGTTCCCTTTTCCTGAGCTGTGTATAATCAGCTGACAGTTTGGGTACTTCTGCTTCTCTCAGCTGATGCTACATAAACAAAACTAACTTTAAACAGTTTAAAGAGTCAATGACCAGGTTTTCAAATATGGCAAGCACAAAGATCCTTGTGAAAATTGCTTCTTTTCTGTATTCAGCTTTTTCTCTCTTTTCCTTTCTTCCTGTTTTATACAGGCGATATGGATTATGGTTCCGACTGCGGAAGTTAATAATCTGGCTGCTGGGAATGTACATTGCCATTCCATTTCTAGTAAAACTCTGCCCTGCTATTCAGGCAAAGCTGGTCTTCCTAAACTTTGGTAAGTGACTCAGTCTGTTGGGATGGGTGAGGGGTGAAGGGGAGGAGTGTCTTTATCTTTCATCTGTCTGCCTTCACTTTCATCCTGCATGTCTACAGCTTGTGAAGGATATGAGCATTCACAGGTTGTAAGTTCTCCAAACTATGGTTTGGAAAGCATTCTCTGTGGCCCTAGGGGTTTTGTAGTATGTCTTTATATAAACACAGTGACCAAACTGAAGCCAATTCTCAGCAGAAGAGTTTCCTTCAGGAAAACAGTGCAATATGTTGAATGTGTTTTTTCTGAAGGGTTCAACAAAGTTGCTTGAATACATAGCAAGTGAAATGAAATCCATTGAATTGTTTTCCAGGCAGTGACTCTTCACCCAAAAGCACTTTAGGAGAGTATTCTGGTTGAAGCAGAAGAGGCCTGTTCATGCAGTCAGACTGCATGAACATGCAGAATGTTTTCCTTGTGCCTGTTTAGCCTTTGCATTGGTCACGCTGTCAATACAATGGGTCTGGTGAGCTGGCTCATCACCCAGGGAGGCCTGAGCATCCAAAGAAAGGAATATGTGTTCATTTGTTCAGCTGGAGGAGACAAGGCTCTGGGGAGACCTTGTAACAGTCTAACAATACCTAAAGGGGCCTATGACAAATCTGGAGAGAGGCTTTTGGCAAGGGCCTGTAGGGACAAGACAAGGGGGAATGGCTTTAACCTGACAGAGGGGAGATTGAGATGAGACCCTAGGAAGAAGTTCTTCCCTGTGAGGGTGCTGAGGCTCTGGCACAGGGTGCCCAGAGAAGCTGTGGCTGCCCCATCCCTGGCACTGTTCAAGGTCAGGTTGGACACAGGGGCTTGGAGCAACCTGCTCTAGTGGAAGGTGTCCCTGCGCGTGTCAGGGGGTTGGAACTGAATGAGCGTTAAGGTCCCTTCCAACCCAAACCATTCTATGATTCTTTCTTTGTATTTCAGTGAGGGTCCCGTATTTCATTGACTTGAAAAGACCACAGGATCAAGGTTTAAACCATACCTGTAACTATTACCTGCAGCCAGAGGAGGATGTAACCATTGGAGTCTGGTAAGAAAACTTGTTCTGTGCAGTATATGCTGTGCATCTTTACTCCTTTTTGTTCTCAGTGTTGCTTACCCAGTATTGTTGCTGTGCATGTGACAGCCATTGCCTGCTTTGATTTGTGGACGTTTGTTTTCCTCTGCCAAGTGATTGAGTTGATGTTGAAAAGTGTGCAGGTCTTTGGAGCTTGCCTGAGCTCAGATCAGTAATGCATGAAACACAATTGGACACCCTGTGCATTCAGAGAGAGATCATAATTTGGAATCATAAAGGCTACAGGTCTGCATTGCTACAAAGATCATGCCTTCATATCAGATGAGACCAAAGGAGTTAGAAGTTTTGTCATTCTACTGCTGCTCATATTGTGTTTTGCAAAAATAAATGTGGGGGAAGATAGGAAAATAGGAGCTAAGTGTTCAGAGTAGGAGGACGACTATTCTGTGTATAAAACATATGTAGGGTTTGGAGAGTAGGAGAGAATGGAACACACAGTTTACTTTCTTAACAAAACAAGTGACAGTGTCAGACATCACTTGTCATTCTTTCCTCATGAAGAAAGTTTTCTTTTTCAGGCAAGGACAGTTCATTTAACCTCCTTGTTACCCAGGATCAGCTCAGATGACTGGTCCTCTGTCTGAAAATGTCTGCTTTCAGTACTTCCCATATTATTACATCAGCTTAAACCAGCTTCTGCATCTGTTTCTCATGATTGCTGTCTGCTGTGTCTCAATGCCAGAACTTTCAAAGCCACAGAGAAGTTCCTCCTAGCTTTGAAGAAAAAGAAGTGCCAGCAATTTGAATATATATGCAAAAGCAGGAAATACCTGAAAAAGGGCTGGACACCATGTTAGGTGTGGAGGAAGGAGGCTGTTCCTTCATACAGGCAGTGAGGTTGGATCTCTAAGCTGTAGGATTTGATGTTTTCAGTTATGTGTTACTTGTATATGCCCACTAGTGCAGTAGAGATTTCCTCTTCCCTTGAGGGTATATGACATTTTGAATGGGACAGTGATATCCTGCTACATAAAGATGATTCCTTCCCTTTAAGTGGATTTTGGTGAAAGACATGTTCAGAAGCTGGAAGTTCAGGTTTTGCAGGCAGGGTAGGCTGATAAATACTGGTTTGTAGCTTCAGTGGACAATTAGAATTCTACCTGTTTAAGCTGCTGAAAAAATGTAGATTGCAGTCTTGAGGGTTTTGTTTCCCTTACAAGTGTACTGTCTATCTTTACTAAAGAGGAAGTTCCAGCTTGTGGTGGCAGTTCAGAGTCTGTGTCATTTGTCCAAATACTTACGGGAGAGGTTTTCAGGAAACTTTGGAGCCTTGCTTTAATGCGAGTGTAAGGTCTTGCATTCAGTATGCTTCTGAAACTAAGACCTAAGCCTTCTTTGTTCATAAGCTTGCTGAAGTCTTGAGGCAGAACAGTTGGAGAAGTTGAGTCCTACAGTTACTGTGGCTTTTTTCCTACTCAAGAACTCCATGTCTGATGCCTGCATGCATGAGAGTAGACTTTTTCCATGTTTCCCCCATGTTGGTTTGTCCTCTGAGCTTTTCATCTAGGAGGAAGGTGTGGTAGATGGAGTTTGTCTTCCGAGGAGAAAGGCATGTGAGTACTTCAGTTACTGCTGACAGCTGTAAGCTAGCCCCCTTCTCAACAATTTGAGATGGCTGTGGGCATGTACACACCTTCAGTGTTTGTCTTCTACTTACCCACTTTAAATAATAGAATCATAGAATAGTTAGGGT
>NW_009915615.1:9992-28013 GCF_000696875.1 Nestor notabilis | reverse complement strand
GTGCCAGCGGAATACGGCTCTCTCCTCTGTAAGGGTGTCTCCGGCTGTGCGGGGTCTTGGAGCTCTTATTTCCCCCGTTTCAGGAGCCGCGGGACTCCTTGTCCATGCAGAGAAGTTAAAACACTCGGAAAAGGGTGAGGTCTTGCGATTGTGGAGGGAAAAAAAATAGGGAGAAAGCCCAAATAGAATGCAACTCCCTTCTGTTTTCCTCTGGGGAAAGCACTGTGTGTACGCTGCCTCTGTTCATTCTGCTGGAGAAGATCCAGTGCCTGTTAGGGTTCTGCTCGTGTAAAACCCGTGTATGTGGGAACAGCCTTAATCCTGTTCCTCCTTCCATCTCGGATTCTCTTATGTGTGGAACACAGGAGATGCTCAGGCTGCACATTAAGCTCCTGCAAATGCATCATACAAGCGCCCCAGCAGATGAATGTAACATATATTTACATTTCCTTTAAATAAAACGTGTGTAAGCACACTAAACATTGCAGAACAGCTGCAGAAACCAGGGCATGGGCTGTAAAGCTCAATCCCAACAGGACTGAGCAAGGACAAACCCTTTCCCATTTTCTTTGTGACCTCAGTTTAGGGTTACATCAATGCAACTCTGCTGGCTTCAGTATCATTGTGCTCGTTCGCTCTCTGTTCTGTTCTCCAGAGAAGAGAATCAGAACCAATCCAGGAGAATTTTTCCCATAAATAAGACATATAAAGGAAGAGGGACACAGGGTTGGTTGTTTATTAACTTCTCACTTCTTTTAACACAGACAGGATATTCAACAAATTTTCAGCTTCTGCTCTGCCCAAGGGGCCCTACAGTGAAATTGCAGCCTTGTCATTATGAAATCATCATCTTTTACCATAGAGTTAATTGGAACGTGATATATTATATCCTAGCAGCCAAATTAATTCCTTGGAAAGTATGTTCAGAGTTTCCATTAGCTTAATGGAAAAGTGCACCTGTATTTCTCATTGCAGTTGAGCCAAAGTATTAATTGTATGAACAAAAAGAGAGATACCGATTTAGAAGCTGTTGATTCCTGCTTAGATTCAGGTACGTCAAAAGTTGTTCTTACAGGTTCTTCCAGTTCAAAAGCCTTCCTTGAGATTTGCAAGGTTATTTCAAAGGGTGGGTGTTCTGAGTGATCTTTTTTGTAAGGCAGAAAATTGCTTAGATACCCCCAACAGACAGGGGAAAATAGATACAGCACTACCATAGCATTAACAACATCAGGCATACCTTTGTTCACATCTTTATGGGGTGGGAGTTAACAGCAGTTCTTTTCCTGAGAGAGTTCAACTTGCAGAGGAACAAGGCATGTGATATGTAATCTTTCTTTTATAGTGCCTTTGGCTTCAAGAACCTCTGTGTATGATACACACACATCCTTTTACTCTTCTGAATGATTGCATATTGAAGGATCACGGCCTAAACACTAAGGTAAAGCGTAGGTGAGCATTTCACAGCGCAGTGAAGGCTGCTTTTAAACCCCAAAGGACCACTATCACTGGTAGGGGGACTTTCTTCAGTACCAGCAACAGACAAGAGAGGGATTACCCTAAGGGTTGTGGCTGAGCAGTTCCTAACATCTTGCAAGAGTCTGTCACATACAGACGCCGATACACGTTCACCCGCGTGCTCTTGCTGCACAGAAGCTGAGCACAGTTCGATAGCGAACACATGGAAGACAGATAACAGATGTATTCTTTCTGCCCACAGCTGCCAAAGTGCCTTGTTCTATTACAGGAGCCCCTCCTTTCTTGGTTGCATATGCTGCACCATGACTAAAAAGCCTCTTATATCTGGAAAAAAAAGGTGTGAGCTACAGTTGCTTTTACGTGAGTGATCCAGTTCAGTTCAACTACTTACACATGCCATAGGATTTGACCTGACATCCTCAGTTGTCATCTGACTGTATTTCCCCGTTAGTTGTTGACATCTTCTTTTCTTCTGTCTGTAGTGATTTCATTTAGAATGAGTTGACTTTTGAAAGCCTCAGTAGCCAAGTGGCTGGTTTGAAAGCACACAGGAGTGCCTGGGACTGCCTACTCTGGCAATACTGTCCAAAGGCACTTAAAAATCCAGCCACTGGTTTCTGCTACATTTAAAAGTTTGAAGCCAAATTCTCCCCTTTGTTTATTAACCATTTAACCCATATGAACCATAGGAGGGTCCTCATAGAAATGAAGAAATTCTCCCTAACATGACAAAACAACGATGATGGTTTTTGTCAAGAGGAATTGTGACATGAACACTGCGTGCGGGTAAGTTCTGACTCACGTGGCACTGCAGTGACTTGCGTGAAGACTTTACCTTATTCTAAAACCATCTTTTGTGCTTACTATTAGTAAGCCCTGATACTACCCCCCCGTCCTTCCCTCGATGTTATGTTACAGTTCAGAAAGGTGCCACGTGGATAATGTCTGTGGCTGAACGGTGGTAACCATGCCCAGGTCCCCTTTGGGCAGCTGCAGTGAAGTCAGCTCAAGCAACTTGTCTCCAGCTCACCTGGGCATCATCCCTAAAGCCATGGGCTCGCTGACTCTGGAATTTATGGAATCAGCCTCTTCAGTGAGGTTTGCATGGGGGGGTTCCTGTGGCTCCCATCTAATACCAGCTCTGGTTATTTTTCTTGTATCAACACCACAGGAGGAATTGAATCTGCCAAACAGAAATCATTGTATTGTTTTGACTTCTCATGGTGACCACGCTCTCAAAGGGTGAACATGGCTATTTCTTACCCTTTGGAGTAACACCCTGCGCAGGGCAACAGAGAACCCTATGAGTAAGCCTTTTTAAGGAGAGAGGGATGGGGAATCCAACCTCTGAATTTAAGAGGTCTTACAGACAATGGCAGTGTAATTCCTTGGTTTGCAGGTCCATTCCCCAGGTCCATTCTTGGGATGAGTTATTCAATTTCTTGTGGTTTCAGATTCTTGCTCTCTTCCCTGCCTTGGCATGTCTCACTTAGAGCTAAAGATTTGCATCAGATTTGCACAGTTTAGGAGCAGACAGCAGGGATGCCTGTCTCCCCTTCTGTTGCTTCTGGCAATTTCAAGTCATCTTTGCTCTCCTCTGAACAGTGCCAGGAGATGCACACTGCAGGTCTCTGTCCATACACCAATTTAGGATCATAATCGTTTGGGAAGAGTTTCTCAAGCCAGTAACATAAAGTCATTTGAAGCTGCTTTACTGCCAGCACAGTTCTATCTACCTGCCTTTAAACTATTTTTCTAACGCTAAATACATGTAGCTCGTTAGCACAGGGGAAAGACTGGTTCCTCTTTGCATAGAATCACAGACTGGTTTGGGCTGGAAAGGACCTTAAGATCATCCAGTTCCAACCCCCTGCCACGGGCAGGGACACCTTCCCCTAGAGCAGGTTGCTCCAAGCGCCTGTGTCCAACCTGCCCTTGAACACTGCCAGGGATGGGGCAGCCACAGCTTCTCTGGGCACCCTGTGCCAGCGCCTCAGCACCCTCCCAGGGAAGAGCTTCTGCCTTAGATCCAACCTGAACTTCCCCTGGTTCAGTTTGAACCCATCACCCCTTGTCCTGTCGCTCCAGTCCCTGATGAAGAGTCCCTCTGCAGCATCCTTGTAGCCCCCTTCAGACACTGGAAGCTGCTCTGAGGTCTCCGCACAGCTTCTCTTCTCCAGGCTTTCCACTTACTAATCATGCTTAATTATATATTGAGAGAATCAGTCGGTTATCAAGCCTATATGATTGCTGTGTTCTTAAGCAAAAGCCAATCAATGCAGTAACTTCTCCATACAGCATCCCTCACCTGGTGCTGGTGGCTTGGTGGTTTTTTCCATCCCTGCAAAACATCAGCTTAAAAAGTTGCATTTGAATGTTAAGACACACAAAAATCAGCATTCCTTTACGGTGTTTCAGAACACCTGAATGCTCACGTCCAACGTTGTTCAAAGAACCCAAAATAACTTCTTTCCTGGGTAACGCCTAACCTGAACACCACAGTTCTGCTAGGTTAAGACAGGAGGGTGAAGGTAAAGGAGGGAACTACAGACTTAGGTTAAAACCAGATGTGGATTCTTCTAATGAATTTATGAGCTTTCTGAAAACCAGAGGTAACATGAAGAACGGAAGCATACCAATGCCTGGCCACAGGAGAACCTTAACAAACCCACTAGTGCCGGGTGCCACTCGTGTTCAGAGTGCATGGAAAAGACCCTGAGGATCCGAGGCATCCTATGAGAGCTGTGAAAGGCATTTGCCCCTTTCCTGGGGAGTGCTGGGTTGTTACAGCCTCCCAAAGAAGGCACCGGAGTTTAAGGCATCAAGACCTGTTACTGCTACCAAAGCAGGGAGAGAATGGAAAAAAGGCAGTGAGGTTTTTCCCGCAGGGAAACTGGCTGCGCTGTGGCCTTCCTGTGCTGTTCATAGTGAGTCAGAAACCCTGCTCATTTCCAAAGGATTAAAAACATCCCTCAAACATTTGCTGGAATGACCAGTTCTCTTCCTGAGCAGGAATTTGACCATTCTGGCGACTGCTTGGATGATTTTCAGCTTTAATGTACTTGACATAGAAATAGGCTTTAGCAACAATTTAACAAATCAGTGCCGACAGACTTTAATCTTTAATCCTGTCATATACTGTCTTTAATCATATCATCTGTTTTCCTCATGTGTCCCGTTGATGTGTATGTTTTATTTACAAGCTTTATACATAATAGTGCCTCTAAGAAATATTTTGACTAGGTTTCAACCACCTCAGAAGGGAATATTGAACATATTCAAATTGGCACACTGGGGCAAAGAATAATGCTAAAAGGAAATGTTCTAACACATTCACAGTATGAGTTATTTTTTTTAAGTAATAAATATTTGCTGAATATTTTGATAATGTTTTCAGAAAAATCATCTTTTCTGAAGTGGTTTAACTCATTGTACATCAGCCACCAGCTTATTCTGAAAGGAAGTTATCAGATGGCACAGCAAATGGAACAGTGATGGGATTGCAGTAGAAGCGAGGCTTGCAAAGGCCTCGTTTGCTGTGTATGGACAAAGAACTCATTAGAACAATCTTGAAAGTACCAAGAGGCTTAAAACTGTAGGAGAAAAACCCTCTTTCATGCGCTTAGGTCTGGGGCAATGAACAGCAAGTTTGAGCAGAAATAACCTGTAACTGAATTAAAATGAGGATTTAGGATTTTCTCTGACTATTTATAAACTTCGTGAGGAATCTTCAAGGAAGCACTTCCTGAGGTTATTTTTCATTTCCCCTCTCCTTTTGAATAGCAGCTATTTTAAAACTGAACTGATGGGGGGGCTGGACACACCAACCAAAACCCATGCTGGACATTTATAAAATAGGTACTACATTTTACCATATAAAGCTCGTGATTTAATTGCACAGCTATAGATTGTAATACAGCATGATTCCAGGAACAGGCAATAAAAGGCAGTTTGTCCTGTGAATATGCAGCAAATACTTTAAGAATTGTTTACAGAAGATGCAGTAACTTTAGCCTTCTGAGTTCATGCAGTTTATTTGGCTTTAACTTCGCACTCAGTTAAGCTCTCTTGAGGACTGTTAGATTTGCTTTCCTCGTTGGATGTTATTTATCCATTGAAAAGGTTAGCTATAAAGATAAGTCACCACAAGGAGAGGAGAGGGAGGCATGAGCTGAAAGTGAGAATGTGGCTTGTAGCCCTCAAGATTTCCCAACAGGGCAGAGGTTTCTAGTTCTCACCAAAGCACTTACTTTGACGTGATTTACCAGGATGGCTGAAATCCATCTACACTGGCAAAAAGGAGTGACAAATAGAGGGAAAATGGAAAAGATGTTCCACTGGTGGCTAAGAAGTAAAGAGAGGAAAGAAGAGAATTAAGGGACACCCTGCTGCTATCTTCTCCCTAGCCAGGATGCGTACAAGTGCTGAGAAGGCAGGATAAATGTGAAATGGAAAACTGGAAGTGCAATATGTAACAGAGTGGCAGTAATGCATCTCCTACTGTCTTTATCTTGCTTTGTCATTTCTGCATCAGTGATGTTCCTTAGCTCTCTTCCAATCCGTTCTACAAGAAAAGGCTTCTTCAGTCCTTCCTTCTGAAGTATAACTGATTCATAGTATTTCTTGTGCTAGGAAGTGCCAGAGAATGATCACATTTTCACTTGCACAACTATCTCCCACTTAATAGCGGGCCCCTGAATCAATGTTGATTCATAAAGAAGACGAGACTTCTACCTCTTTCCGTGGCTTACCTTTCTCACCAACAGTTTGAGTGAAGCAAACTGTTGACTTCTCATCTCAACAGGTCTGAAACCAACCTGATACGAAACTGGGGAGCTGAAAATCCTACATACAATCACAGCTTTATTTGCTAGTGCAATGGTCAGGGCCTATCTTCCCTAAAGCTTGACTCAGAGATAACCTGTCACATTTGTGCCAAAATGAAGGAATCATGTTTCCAAGGTGATGAAGGCATCAGGAGGCAATACCAAGTGAAAAAAGCTTTAAATAATTACAGATTGCTTTTTCATGTAAATGCTCCATGTCACAAGATACAGGCAGCACTGTTGAGAAATCTCTTAACGTGTAATGAAATAGTTTGGTGGAATTGTTGAATGTTTCTGACTGCAATATTCCATCCAGATCCACTTTTAATCATTACATGAGATCTCAACTTGCCAACGTATAAGTACATTAAGACTTTATAAGTGTGTCCATTACCATGATCTTGCTGTTTGGCTGCTTTTACTAAGGAAAGTCTTAGGGAAATCCTCATCGTGTGCAACAAGGATTTAAGAGAACCTACCCCGGGATCTTTCATCCAAAAGGAACGATAATCCACATTCATACAGTAACTCCTGTATATTCTGTACATGACTCTTGTTTAGAAGACATTCCAATCCGAGCATTTTTTACAGTAAATGAAATGTGCATCTGAGGTAGTACTCACTCACCTTCATTACTAAGAGAAACAGGATTAGTTTCAAAAGCTTAATCTTTAAGAGAACACAACATTCTTCAGACCAAGCTATTCTGGAAACTCACAGGTCTTTCCATCAAAAGGTGCTAAGGGGAACAAGTGTTTTATAAGCCCTTTATGAAGAAAGGCCACTTGCTCCAGAACTTTCATTGTTATTCATGAAATGAGAAAAACAAGGTCTGGTTTTAGAGAATAATTATTTTGTTAAGTAATTAATTGATGCTCATTTAAATCTGCTGTGGCTGGAATGACAGTGTCCCTTAGGACTTCACATCAACTGACCATTACTGTTTGTTTCCTCCATTTTTTAGCATAAAACTCAACAAATAAACAGATATTAATAATAAATAAATCTTCAGTGTATGAGGCTTTGATGCAAGTTGGTTTATAGAGTCTATCAGCATAATTACAGCAGTTACAGAAGATTGTTTTTCTAGCAGGCCACTGTATTAATAATAATAGATTTCAGACCTGGTTAAAAAATGATGCAGATGTGCTGGGGAAGCAAGCTTTTAGGTATGAAATGACAGTTGGATTGTTACTTGCAAATCATTAAGTTGCTCCAGGTATTACCTTGGTAGGATGTCTGCAGTAGCAAAAGAAGCTGTGATTGTATGCTGCATTTTCAACTCACCACTTTCATATCAGGTTGGTTTCAGACCTGTTGGGATGAGAAGTCAACGGTGACTGGCTTCTGCTTTGCTCAAATTGTTGGTGAAAAAAGATAAGCAAAGGAAAGAGCCACTTCCATTCCCTCCTGTATTAAAGAAGTGTGCTCAGTCTGAATTTTTAAGACAAGGTTCTTTTCAGATGGGAGATTTGAGACTACAGCCCCAATGGTTATAAAATAACCTCAGAGGAACATTGTCTTCTGTTCCTACCTTCCACTGCTTCCAAGTTGAGATATTCTCAAGCATCATTCACTGCACTGGAGCTTGAAAATATTTAAGAACATACTGAAATCACCTTTCAGCATTTCTTTCCTTCAGGCCATTATTTGTATTTGGCAAGAAGATGATCTTGCTTTGGTTACTTTGACCTTTTTGCTGCAACATAGTTTATGTGGAGTTAAAACAAATTCAGTAATGCAGAGCATAGAGATAAATGGGAGGACACGAGCTTACTGCTTTGTGAACCTAATGATAAAAAATAAAATACCATATGTATTTAGTGGTAATACCTATAAAGTTCTGAATACAGTTCTAGGTAAGCCTGTGTTTGGGATGCAGATCAAACAGACTGGTTTAGGTTGGTTCCTGAAGAACCATTCGCATGAATTAGCCAATGCAAAAGCTGGTTTCTGCCTACTCGATCTTCATTTCCATTTTAGTTTAGCAGTCGGGTTCTATACATCGCTGTTCATAACCAGCCACTTCACTGAGCCACAGACCTTGGCATTCTAAAGTGAGTCAGGCCTCACAGATTTAAAACAAAGAAGGAACAAAATCCTCCAAGCCCCATTTCCTGTAGGCTGCCAGTTTTTGTAGGCATATTTGCCCAGGATTAGGACCAGTAGGAATTTATGATACAAAGAAAACTATCAGTAAGTTCTCAGCAATGATCAGTTTAAACTCCTCACTAGACCCTCAGGTTAATTGCTGAGACCTGGTGCACCATGTGTGGGATGAGAGTAGCGTGGCTTTCTGTTCGTTGTTTGTGAAGGTCTCGGTGTCGATTTGGTGATGTCTGTGCCCAAACCAAACAGCCACGACCGCTCCTGCACAGAACATAAATACTGCACTTTGTTTCTTTTGACAGGATAATCGAAGCCATCTGCATAGGCTGGTTCACTGCAGAATGCATCGTGAGGTTCATCGTCTCAAAAAACAAGTGTGAGTTTGTCAGAAGACCTCTCAACATCATCGATTTACTGGCGATTACTCCTTACTACATCTCTGTCCTAATGACAGTTTTCACAGGGGAAAACTCGCAGCTCCAGAGGGCTGGAGTCACCTTGAGGGTCTTAAGAATGATGAGGATTTTTTGGGTGATTAAACTGGCTCGTCATTTCATTGGCCTTCAAACGCTTGGTCTGACTCTGAAGCGTTGTTACAGAGAGATGGTGATGCTCCTTGTCTTTATCTGTGTTGCTATGGCAATTTTCAGTGCACTCTCCCAGCTTCTTGAAAATGGGCTGGACTTGGGAACAAAGAATAAGGATTATGCCAGTATTCCTTCTGCTTGTTGGTGGGTGATCATCTCGATGACCACGGTGGGTTATGGTGACATGTGTCCCATCACTGTCCCAGGAAGGATTCTTGGAGGAATTTGTGTGGTCAGTGGCATTGTGTTATTAGCCTTGCCGATCACTTTCATTTATCACAGCTTCGTGCAGTGTTACCATGAGCTCAAGTTCCGATCTGCTAGGTACAGTAGAAGTCTCTCTGCTGAATTCTTAAACTGACCAAACTCGCATTCTGTTGTAGTTACTTGCTAAGCTTTGTCTTAGAGGAGAATGATGGAAAGTCCCTTCGCGTGTCCTCCTTGACTGGATGGTCCTATGGAACAACATTCTCGCCAGCCCGGAGGAAACCCGTCACCATTCAGACAGGAAGGATGGCCATCTGCCTTGGGCATCTCGCAGGGAGAGGGGGAGTGATGCTTCAAATTCGAGAGAACAAAATTAACACAAGAGGATTCAGAAGTCCTCAACCAGACCAGCTCGGTCTTCAGTTTGCCTTTCCACGTAAAAGCAGAACAAAAAGTGGGCTTAACGCTAAGCTCTGTCATTCCCATAATTACATCCATTCTAAGCAACGTGTAGCAGAAGTGTTTCAAAGGTTTCAATACCTAAATGGTCTGTAGAGGCATGGATAACTTCTTGCCTGAAGTATCTCCACTTTTAACTCAGATAACCAAACTAGATACTGAAGGAGAATCAGTGCTACTTTTGAACTTCATCTCAGAGTAGAGCTGGTTCTGTAACTCAGGAAAGATGAATAATACATGACTGTAGGGCAGAGAATCTTCAGGCCTGATTCTGATCTTTGAGGAAGCACACAAGTGTTTTGTAAAACCAGTGAAGTCAGTGGCATTTGCCTGAATTTGAGAATTCAAAGTGCAAGAAGTGCACCTCTGAATGTTGTAGCAAGGACTTCCTCAGAATCACAGAATGGTTTGGGTTGGAAGTGACCTTAAAGATCATCTAGTTCCAACCCCACTGGACCAGGTTGCTCAATTAGCCACAGTTAATTACTTCTCTGGAACCAAATCATTAGTGGAAGCAAGTGGTGTACTTTACAAAGATCAGCATAAAAAATCAGGCATTGATAAATGCATTTTCTGGTAGCTTAGTGGGGGAGCTATCCATATCTTATGTACATTCAGTACAGCTCCATCCATCTGAAGTCACATAATCACAAACATAGATTGCCCCCATTTGATTAAACATATATATCATAGTGAAGGTTCTCTAAGACCAATTGGAAGATTCCATTACTTGCAACAACAGTCTGCAGAAAGCACTGGTAAACAAGAGTAGCTGCTTCCGTTCAGATGAGGCTTTTCATCATCTTTAAATTCTGCAATCCTCACTGAAGGATACACTTTAATGGTACTTTAAAAATAACTGTAAAAAGCCCAGAGCATACCAAAGAAAGTAAAATATAGAAGTGTGAGTTGCACTTGGCAAAATGGTATATTCTCTAATGTAACTAGAAAATGAATCAAATTATGTTCTGAAATACTGTTCACTACATTTCTTGTGTAGTACTGACTTAATAGCATCGGTCAGTACAATTCTGAAAGGCTGCTACATACAAATGTGCAGGTAGATACTGTTTTAGTATTGACATTAAGTATTGACATTTAGTATTGACATTAAGGTACACCTTTACACATTTGGGTACCAATAAACATCAAAAGGGAGCTTTCATATTGACATAGAAGTTGAATTTGGTGTGCTTGCCTGAAAATACTGCATTTACTATTACTGTGCCGTAGAAGCATCTTTTATATACTTATTTGTCAAAAGCTTTAGAAGCAAAATGAGTACCACCTAGAAAACACATCTCTGGAATTGCTCATTCAGAGAAAAGTACCACATTGGTCAATAGCCAGTACACTGGAGGCTCTACCTTGAGACCTGAAAAATCCATTCTCATTTTAGGTGGGCTTAGTCTTAAGTAGTCTTAAAGAATGACATTGCCATCACAATTTGTTTGAAGACCTGAAAAGAATTTTGGTAGCCTTTTTACAGACAAGCTTGACTTTTCCTTCAGTAGCATTTCAAGACTATATTATTAAGTACTGTTACAGCCATCCCTGGGTTTCTTGTCACGTTCTGGTGTTCAGGTTAGCTCTGTAGTTCTGTCTTTGTATTTATGCCTTTTGTATCAGAATCATGTCATTCAGAAACCAGCTCCAGCATTCCACAAGAGAGGTGAATATGAGATCAGCAAAAATGTCTGTCTTAGGTGAGATTCACAGCTGATGTGAGTTAGGCAAGGTGTGACTTCAGAGACACTGAGATGTTTTACACCAATGGAGATGCTGGCTCTGTATTCCTGCATGTGTACTTATATATATCCTGCATATATTATATATTATAGTCAGTGGAAATGCTGGGGGTTTTTTTATTCCTTACAAAAAATGTCCTCCTTGACAAAATTGAGATTTCTGTCTTTAATCTGAGCACAGCTGGTGAAGAAAATGACATTTTCATCTTCTAATGAAAAGTTTGACAGTATCAAAACCATTTTCAAGGAGAAAAGTGCTGGGTTTTTTTTTGTTTCTGCTCCAATTTCTTTCTTTCCATTAAAAAAACAACCACATAAGAACTCAGCCCTACAGATTTTCATCTGTGGTTTGTAATGCTTGGGAAAAATACTGGGTTTCATAAAAACTTACTTTGTCTTTTGTCCATATATTGTATTTAACCAAACCAGTACTCTGAGATACAACCCTCCTCCCACAGAACACCCAAACCATCGTCACGATGACAATAGTTTGAAATCCATACAGAATGTGAATATAAAGTATGTTGCAGTCTTGATTTCAAGACAAAATAAAATGCATTTCAGCACTGCCTATAAATCTAATCTTTTGATGCCTGTACAAAGGAAAAAATAGAAATTACTGCACATAGTAACTTGCGAATACCAAGTTGCACCATGAATCATTTTGTATAAGCAATTAAGGACAGGATGTTTTCAAAGATCCAGGCTATATGTGGGATACAAACAAAATGTCTGATCCTTTATGAAGTGTTTTCCAGCTAAAGAATCCTTTCCCAGGGTAAAAAGATTATCTAATGAAAATAATTGCGCAAAGGAAGTCTGTGCACATTAAGTCTTACTGCTATAACTGCTTATGTTCACTTTTTATATGGCAAAATGTGAACGGAGTGACCCAATGTATTTTTTATGTTGAGTTAAGATATTTTGCTCTCTACAAGCCCATCAAGAAGAGGTATTGGGGTGGGGGGTTTCTTTTTTCATTTTTTATTGTTGTATGGTTCTCAGTGTGTAGACTTTAGTTTCCTTACAAACCAAGTTGGAGTAACGTGATCTCAATGGTAGCCTTAAACCAGGATTTCATGGGGCAAATGAGGTTCCTGACTTCTAGTAATATATATCATCTTATTTCCAATGGACCAGTGGTTTTTTTAGTGAAACTAAGGAAAAATGAATGATGTGTAGTCAAAACTAAGCGTGCTTTTAAGCAGATGAAACTGTTCTACTAGAACTCGAGCCCATGTTTCACGCAGACATGGGTTGTACCACTCAATTTCAAAATACAGCATTTCAAAGCCACCCAAAGACAAACTAACTGGCTCATTCATAATGATTGCCAGTTTGTAACACTATACAATAAAATACTTCACGGGCAGAACCTCTTTCAATATCTGAAACATTCGGAGTTGGACCAAAATAGATGAAATACAAATAGGATAAAACTGGGGATACATGAAGACAGCTTCTGTTATCCAGCCTTTCTGTTCATCTAAAACTAAAACCAATGCCAATAGGTTTTGAACTGCCATTGTATATGTTTCAGTGACCACAAAGGTTAATCATACGTTATATACTAGGTTCAATCCTTAGGACTGACCTGTTGGGAACTATATATTTGGCTGCAATCCCTCAAGGTGCTGTTTGCCATTTAAAAGCATTTGATCACTAATGAAATCACTGGAATGGAAAAGCTGTCTGGGTGCATTTTCCTTCTACAGTGCTGCATGAAGCAGCATCCCACAAATCACAAAGAATGGAAGAATATAATTTCTCCTGATGTAGGACTTGGAAACAATATTGGCTTGATGAATACTCATCAAAACAAAAGAAAGATCAATTTGACTGATTTCAAACAGTTCTATCAGCATGGGGATGAGATGTGATATTTATTCTTACTGTACAATGGCCTACCCTGTTGTATATAGCAGCAAGCTTGATGAAGATAAAAACCCTGTTAATGTAAGATTCATATATTGCTACCCATGTTTTTAAAGGAAAAGGGGCTGGTTTTTCATATCCTCTACGCAATTTGTCCCCATAACGGAATCGGTCTTTAGCTTTCGTAGCATTCAACCCTCATGTTTTCAAAATAACCCTGAAGTCCTTATGGGTCCAAAGCACTTTTCTCTTCCCCTCCGGGTAACAACTACAAAAATCTTGCCAGCTCTGAACGTCTGCCAGAAGCGGTCATATGCACAGACCAGGCAGCTAAATTCAGCAGCCAAACCAGGCAGTTTCCTGGGAACCTGCACAACGAACACGGTCTGCTGTGATCTGAATTTTCTCCCACCTAAGAGCTTCAGGGTAAAACTCCTGATTAAAGTTTGATCATTTGAAGCACCTTGAACATTTTAGAATTAGCCTTTCAAATGAGCTTCTAAGGAAGGAGATGTTTGCTGGAGAATGAAAGAAGCCATGCATAGCAAACAGGATTATATCACCTTCTACCAAAAAAAGTCATCCTGATTCTAGAAAAAAAAAAGGAAATGGACTCTCATTTTGTTGTATTTTTGTAAAAGCAAATGTAGGTCAGGATATGTGATGCTAGTTAAACTTGCTACGTAAAACAGATCCCCATTTAAAATAAGTAGGCTTAGTGAGAAAGGTCTTCCAGCTTTGCTAAGGTCCAACACTTTACACTAGCTGAAGAGCTGCCCCAGCCCATATGGAAGAAACAACAAAATGATGGTGTATAGTCAAAACTGGTTATGATGTATGGCCTATGAAATGCAACACAACGTAGGGGGTATGTATCTTCTGCAAATGACAAGAGAGGTTAAGCACCAAGGCTCACAGTGAGCAACCAAGACTGACAATGTGCTTGACGAGGAATTGCCAGAGCCACAGAAGAATTTAAATCTTTGGTCAAATTAACAAAATCTGAATGTTTGCAACTCCTTTATTCTTTACAAATGCAAAGGTTTATAATTTTATAGAACATTGATTTTATATATTGTTTGCTTATTTGTAAAGAAAAATGTACGCTATAATTTGGAAAGACAATAAGTGTGGGTTTTTTTGATGTGAATACAGAATTAGATGCATAAAATCACGTAATACAATTTGCTGGTCTTGTTGCTCTATTTCATGGACTAGTGGTCAAAACGTAAGTGTTCATAAAATGTGTTCTTTTTAACAAGTGACTTCTGTGGCTATTCATATTGGTGTCGTACCTCAGCAGAAACTCTTCTCCTTGAAAAATTTTTGGCTCCTGAGAAGTCTGCCCTTCAGAACTTAGGAGTTTTACTTCATAGAAAATGTGATGTTTGATCCAGAAGTTAGTTTAAGCCAAAAAAGAAAGTTAAACCTACACAGGGTTATTATTCAGCAACTGAGTATCTATTATAATGATGGACAACAGAACAGCCAAAACACAATGAAAAAGCAGCCATGTAACACATCCATTCTTCTTCAGGGATCATTTATAAGAAAAAGCTGGGAAAATGGATTGAATTTGGCTTCAAGTTCACTGAAACACATTTCTATTTAAAACCAAACACATCAACATGAGCTTCACTCTGGAATTTCAAAGCAACAGAAGTTTCACCAGTGCAGCGCCTGCATTACTGGGAGCAGATCGGAGGCACTCTGGCGATTCTTTAAATGCAGCCATTTCAAAAGGACTTCCAAAAATAATCAAACTAATGTTCCTTAAAGAAATATTGAATATTTTAAGAGCTCACTGAATTACAAACTATTCTGGCACCAGCCCACTGCATTATTATGAAAATGATCAGGTTTTGCATTTGAAAACTGGGAGCAGTTTTATTTCTCATGTTTTATTTCTTAGTTTTGAAAGGTTTACTTCAATCTGTGAAGAAATGAAGCAGTGTCCACAGAGTCGTCTCAGTATAGATTAGAAGTGGTTTTTTTAAAAGGACTTCTAAAGTATTTTCGCAGCAGAAGGGTTTTTAGCATTTGAACATCATTATTTTACAGCTGTGCTCAGCACTCGCACTTCCCAGCGACCTGAGATGCAACTGTGAATACATCAAGCCCCCAAAATACGACTGATTTTATACATGTGTTTGCCATAAGAGTTTTAAAAAGAAACCAGTGAAGAGGTTCATTTAAATTTCGGAAATCTAGAAGTTCCAAATGAGAATTCAATGTACTCCAGAAATGCTCCACTTGTTTTTAGGTTTCTTTTCACTGCTTTTTTACCGTACTGAAGTAGCAAGTAGGAAATGCAGTGAGGACCAGGCTGCTGCTGTACTAAGTAGTCTACAGCCATGGGTCAAAATTACAGTGCTGCTCCCAAACCCCATGTAATCCAAGACTGAAACACAAATCAGAAGCTGTATGCAGACAGCAGTGCAAGCAAACAGTGTGGTATTTGTAGCATGAGTGTCACTTACCTATTGAGTCTGATACACTTTAAGTACTAAGCGTTCAAATACATTTTATTTTAACCCTCAATTTAGAGAGGCTCCCAGAGAATGCAGTGCTTAGAAGACAGTCTTCTACATTGCTAAAGGCCTTGTCAGCTGTACTGGTTGTGCCAAGACAGCACAGCCTTTAACCAAGACTTTCTGTTGTTAGGTTTTCACATTCAAACCTGATGTCGGTCGATGGGATGCTGTGAATGAGTAAAATTGGAGCTGTTTATTGTAATAACATCTTGAATCCTTGATGCTCTATAAGGATACTATTATATGATGCCATGTAAAAGAAAAACTATCCTAACAGTGTATTCAGTAAGTATAGTCATGCACCCACAGAAAAGCAAAGCATCACTAACACGGCACTTCAATAAATAAATACAAATCTAAAAGTGTGGATTCCTGCCCAAGCTTCTTGCTTATAGCCCTCACATTTATGTGGATTCCTTGAGTATCCCCACCTTTGGGTGCAGTATCTTTAGACTGTACCTGTTGGGTCCTGTGATACAAACTAAGCCTATAGGTCAAAGCTACTTTTTGGTCTCTGTTAACTCAAGAGGTTTAAAAACCAGGTACGTGTGAAGAGAAAAACGCCTTCCTCAAGGGAGTCAGGCAACCAGCAGTGAATAAAAGCTGAAGATGAATTTTGCTTTGTTTTAGGAAATCTATTTGTCATCTGGGTTATGGAAAACGAAGTCTTGGATGTAAATGCCAGGTTACCCTCAACACCAGACCGGGGACCATGAAGCTCACCTGCTTCCCTCTTTACAGCAGAACCCATCTTCAGCATCTCTGTCTTGTTTTCTTAGACCTTTCTCCTTTCACCTGATCCTCATTCAAGGAGCATTAAACATTAACATCCAGCGACTGAGACTGCTGTTACCATTGCCTTCTCTTCACACAGACCAGCCCATCCACATTTGAAATGCAGTTCAACTCCAGATTAGATAGCTGAGAATAAATACCCATACATTTCTCTGTCTCAGTGTAGGATAAGAAGCTCTCTCTCCTCCCCCACAATAAATGTCATATATAATGGGAAGAAACAGTCATGCAAAGGAAAGCTTTTACAAGGCAATATAAAATAGCCTAAATCATCCACATCCCACCCTTCATCTACAGCCTTATCCTGGCACCTCACATCCCTCAGCCCATTCAAATCCACTCACAACTTGGCAGTGAAGATCACTGATCTGCCTTTGGCCACCTACTCCTGCCAGTGTGAGTGGCCCTGACAGCTGAATTGCCAGGGAGATGCTGGAGTTACAGATTTGTATTTCTTTACTTTTTGGTTGATTATTCTAAATTTCAGTTCCTACCAAAAACCTGTAAAGCAAACTGGCCAAGTCTGGACAATGCATTTCCACTAGCTGCTCCACTTCCACCAGCATGTGACAGTCATGCTGGAAGCAACTAACAGCCTCAGAAACTGCAAGGCTTTCACTCTAGTATTAAAGATCCCAGTTTAAGATCCACAAGAGGAATTACTACTTTTAAGCTCCCTGCTTTGGGGATTTATCCTTACTTAAGATTATCATGCAAACTGTAAGAACATTGCAAAGAGCAGGAGGAAGATTAATAAATGAAAAAAGGAAAGTGAGTAGAGGGGCAGGGAGAGGTTAAAACCACTAAATCCAATAATGCAAAAGGCTCTCACACAGTAATGAAGTCCTTTCTAAGTGACTCACCAGAAACTAAGAACATGCAATGCAAGTAACTCACGGACACTTTAACACAATAGGACTTAGTTGTGCTTTTCAGCCCTCTCCGCCGTCACTTACACATCTCTGCTTTTTTCCTTTGCCAGACTTTTTCCATCCAACTCTGTCCCTCTTTGGTTTCCACCCTTTTCCCAGATCCCCATGTGGCTGCTGCACTGGCACCAAATATTTCTGATATGGCAGTGCCAGCCCACTGTCTGCCATCCTGTCCTGCCCATTCTTGCCTTGAGTGTCCTGCCCCTCAAAGAACTGTGCTAGAAAGCAGTTCCCCATTTCCACTCATCCCTGGTTAAGTGTAACCCAACTGATACCTGCCTACTTTAGAAAAGGAAAGCTTACATCCATTTCTTTGTGTTACACACTGTGACTATAACGTATCGCCAACACATGTGATTTACTACTTGCCCCTATACGTTTTCTGAATGTGTCTGCTTGCAGACACAATCTCTTAGATCATAGAATCACAGACTGGTTTGGGTTGGAAAGGACCTTAAGATCATCCAGTTCCA
>NW_009915615.1:0-9734 GCF_000696875.1 Nestor notabilis | reverse complement strand
TGCTCTGAGGTCTCCAGCAGCTTCTCTTCTCCAGGCTGAACAGCCCCACAATGTTCTCAGCCTGTCTCCATACGGGAGCTGCTCCAGCCCCTGATCATCCTCGTGGCCTCCTCTGGACTTTCTCCAACAGCTCTATGTCCTTCTTACGCTGAGGACACCAGCCCTGCACACAGTGCTGCAAGTGGGGTCTCAGTAGAGCAGAGGGGCAGGATCACCTCCCTTGACCTGCTGCTCACGCTGCTTTTGATGCAGCCCAGCACACGGGTGGTTTCTGGGCTCAAGCGCACACTGAAGCAGCTCAGTTTTTCATCAGTCAACACCCCAAAGTCCTTCTCCTCAGGCTGCTCTGAATCACTTCTCTGCCCAACCTGTAGCTGTGCTTGGGATTGCCCTGACCAGAACCGTGCAACAGAACAACTGGCTTTGTTGAACTTCCTGAGGTTGGCACTGGCCACCTCTCAAGGAGAATCAGAGAGAATCTGGCACCATCTCATGCTACTCAGTAGCTGCTTTCCTTTCTGCTGAGCACCAATGACTACCAAAAACCATAAGGCATCCCTACTAAGGGGATCCAGGGACTGAATTCTGCAGGCTACAACTCCAAACACACACAAAAGCAAGCAAAGGGCTTTCACTTAAAATCTCCCCAGAAGTCACATCCTTTCCTTTCCGAGATGACCACTGGAAACTTCCATGAAAGTGTGCCATCCTGGCATGGCAGGGCCCTACCCTGGCCTTTCACCATGCTAGCTGGGACACTAAACACAACCATTTTGCTGCTTACACAGCCTAAAATTGTGCCCAGCACCATGCCAGCCAACAACTTGTGCTCTAAGGCTACCAGTAACATATACAGCAAATGCTGCTTTGTCCAGCTCTATGACTTGGCCTCCCAAATGACATCTTTATCCATCTATTTTAAAACGGGATATAGTGCAAATAATATTTGCTACTTTGCTTTTAAAAAGAGCATGAACAAAAGCTCAGCTAAAACACCATAAATTGGCTTGGAGACTAGAGCAAGAAGATAAGCACTATAGCACTTCATTAGGCATTTTCACTGCTCAGAGGAGAGATACAGATCTGAAACAAAAGATGTTCAGCTTGAACATTACGCTTCAGAGGGAGAATTGGATAAGCCATTGTAGAAACCTGCAGTTATTTACCAGCAGTCACAAATTATCCATGAACTCTGTACTACATCTTTTCATTTCCTCCTCATCAAATGTGCAAATCCTACTTCATGATTTCTTTTTTAATTTCCTTTGTAACCAGCTGTAAGAAAATTTTTAAGCTTTAAGGCTGCAATCACCCAAAAAGGAACACATAGAGGTATTGTTTCAATGTTCAAATTGGTTTAGGTGTGAATCAAAGTCAGCACTCAGATTACATAGAAAATATATGGGACCTTAAATAAAATCCTTTTAATAGCATTTGGAGAACGTTTCCCTCCTCTCCACCCATAAAACTTTCCTGTAAGGCAAGTGTGGAGATGTCGCTCCTAATTAATTTCTCCCTGCAGCACTACAAATGTGATGCTGTAATATAATAACCCAGTGAAAGCCAAGAAAGAATCTGGAGTGGTTTGGTTCCCATTATTTTAGTGTAATCTCTAGACTATAAGGAAAGTGTTTAGCCAGTGCTAAGAAGCTCAAATTTGTAGGTTCAAATTATATTTGATATATTATAATCTGATACTGTCTATTCAGTGGCAACTGGATCTGGGACAAGCAATTTCATGGGGTCAAAGTGGCACCTCCAGCAATTCTGAAGATGAATAGAAGCAAGTAGCTGCCTTTGAACAGTAAACAACAAATACTGTAGTCTAAAGGAGATGGGGAATCCTTCAGGAAACCATAATCACATCAGCTCCACACTGCAAAATCTAAGAAAAGAACTGTATCGGAGAAGGGAAACAATCAAGAGTACATAAAGCAAAAAGCAAGTAAAACCATGGTGGCAAATCTTTGTTCCCACACTCCTCACCACCCCCTTTCAGTTTCCTCAGCCTGCAGAATAGGATACAGCACTCTTAAATGAACATGCCTGCGCCACCAATGGTACCGCGAGCTCTGGTATTCCCTGGGAAAACAGAATGCAGATTTTCCCATTAAAAATCCCAGGCTCCTGTAGACTGAGCCAAGTGAAACTCTTCGTTAGCAACTGGCATCCCAGAACCTACGCAAGACAAGGGAGCCACAGACGGTTCGGCAAAATTCACTGCAAAAAGGCTTTCGGAGGGAAGATGTTTTCAAAAGACACGTTTTCAACAAAACTTTTTCCACCCATGTGAAGTGTGGTCAGCAAGTGAATCCCGCTGCTCCCATTCCACACCTGCACTCACACAGCTTATCTGTTTCTTGGGACAAAACTATAAATAGAGGTGCAAAGAGCAGTACGAAGAACACTCATCTAACTATAGGCTCTGTAAGGCTGTGTATGCTCTGCCAAAGACAAGTTCCTGCACTATGCAGAGACAGATGTTGCAGGCAGCATTTACTTGGAGGGCTCCCTATTTCTGCAACTATCCAACCCTTTCATGTGTGCAAGGACTTGGCTTGGGAACAGTTCATTTCAGCCTTCCCTGCTGTTACTCTACTCACTCCAGCACATGTCAGTCCTCTCTTCTGAAGAGATGCTACTGAGCTTCCCTCTTCCCCTCACTCCGGACTTCATCTGTGTTCTCCCACACTGTTACCTGTGCTGGGAAATGCTGTGATAAGGAAATAGACAGTTCTTTCATCTGCTTGTGCTCCCGGTTTGACAGTGTTCCTATTCTGCTGGCAGTAAGGAATAAGCACACACAGGTACACAACAGCTGACAGAGTATTTTAAAAGGGAAAAAAACCAACCCAAATCATCATTTATAATGTGGCAAGACAAAGGGGAAATGCATCACAAAACCTGCAAGACATACCAAATGAAGAGACTTGCACTGTACTAGTTACATGCCTATAGAATGTCAGTGACACTATAGGATGCTGCAGGAAAGATAATTGGGGTACTGTCAGTTGTAAAGGCGTCACAGGGAAATGATTCTTGCTGCTGGCAGAATATAATCCTGAAAAATAAATGTAGTCAAAACCGTGCATTATTTTCAATGCAGGAGACACTGCTCTCATGGCAGCAATGTATTTTGATTATGTTACCTCTGATGTGCTAAATGATTCATAAAGCAAGGATATTTTCTATGAGGAAGATTTCTCTAGTAACCAGACAGTTGACATTTGTATCACTAAATTTAAGCATGCCTTTTGTTGTTTTGCTTTTTAAAATCAAACAGAAACCCCCTTGAGTAAAGCCTTTCAGCCTGGTGACAACGTGGGCAAAGCTGGACCTTCTGCCTGAGTATGGTGATAGTTCAACCGGCTCTGAACGGCTTTATCCCATGGCAGTACTCGGAAGAAGGGCTGCAAGGTAGTAGCTGTGAATGGGATTCTAGGCAGGCATTAGGATCTAGGAAATCCATCCTCACATTTCACCTTCCACAATTTACCAGGCTGTGCCTACTGTGGGAAGCAGTGGAGAGAAGAGGAATGATGCGCAGAATGATGCTGAGGACCTGATGCTCACACCACACACATTTCAGGAGGGGTTACTTCAGACTAGTTCTAGCCTGGTTCTGTTGTCTGAATGCTCATTAGCAAATGGAGCACATTAGGTGTGTTCCTTAAGTGCATCTTACAGTCAACCAGGAAGTCCAGCTTCATCCAGAAACATATCCCACCTGGGAGGTCCAAGCCTGCTCAGTGATGCAAACCAGCAGATAGAACCTAGAGGTTCACTTCTAAAGCATATTTCTGAGTAAATGCTTCCCAGTTGAGCCCATCTGGAGGAAAGCTTTCTTTTTGCTCCTTACATTTCAAGTTTTCCTCTGTAACATACTGGCGATGTGTCATTTTCAACCAAAGAACTGCAGACATTTCGCTGGAGGTGCAGGTCCAGGATTTTCTTAGACTACATCCTGGCTGAGTGGCCATGGCACACCGCATGGTCCTGGTGTCCTATTCACTCAACCTGGAGCTTCAGCCAAAGGCTGCAGTAGTCTCCCTCCCATGGAAAACTGTGTCCAGGAGCAAACGGAGAGATGACTCTTTGGCTCTGCATCTTAGACATATCCTTAGCTAAAACAAAACCAAAAGATCTTACAAGATGTGTCCAGTGCTCTCACAACAATGCTTAGATGTAAAGTACTGTTGCACCACCTTAAGAATTATTAGCAAACAGTGATGCTCTGATGGAAGACTGCTGTTAGTATTGCTTCTCTGTCCTGAACAGCATGGATTCAATGCACTCTATCGAACGGGATCACCCCAGCATGTACCTATAGCTCACTTTGCACTGTGTTGAGGGTGGAACTCTAACAAACAATTTCTATCTTCTTCAGGAAATTACAACTCAGGGGTTGCCAAGGTTTGAAATTTATTACCTACGTCAGTCATTACAAAAACTCATCATGTGAACTGAGGCTTTCATCTAATCGTGTTCCTTCTATACTGGGGCATGAAAGAGAAGTGGTAGAACATGATCACGTGCTAAACCATGAATAAACTGACAAATGTTTAAACCCAAGCTCGTGATTTTGGAGCAGCTGGTGTTGGCAATCCTGCGTGTTCATTGATCATTGCCTTCTCCAAGGAACTGTTAGAGTAGATACAGGGCAGTGTCACTGTTGGGAAAGGGTAAATTAAGCCCAAACATAGCTGTATAGAATGTTCTGAAATGTGACTGACTAAAGCATGAGTGACTAACAAGACCAAGAAAGCAAAAGCTTCAAGTCAAGCCACATGGCATAAACTGCCCTGTGCACTTCCAAGACAACTGTGTGTTAGTTGTTAATACCGAGAAACAGTGCATGGAATCTTTCCTAAGCCCATCACAAAAGCCTACCATCTATCTGCTTCATACTATACATCTGTACAGAATGTTTCCTCTGACCCATGTGCAGAGAGGAGGGGTTCTTTGTCTATGAACCTTGCCTCATTCAGGGAAGTTTGTTACCAGACTGCACTAAGCATGTGTCTGTCTCTGCACTCCAGTCTGTGGATTTGCATACAAAAAAGTTGACAGAAGAAATGAAATACAAGGAAAATGCATCATCCTCCCAGTATCTACAAGGATCTGAGAAAAAGAAACTTCTGCTGTGGACTGCTGACTTTGAGAGCGCAACATTTATAGCCCAGGGAGGGAGAAGGAAGAGGTGAAGGAAGACTTTGGCAGCAGCATGAAAGCAGAAATCCTTGCAGATAGTTTTACCTCTCAGTGTCCAGAGATAGAGCTTCTTTTATTTGGGAACCTATTTCACTACCTGTATAATGTTAAATGGAAACGTTCAGGAAGAGTAAGGTACTGCCATGGTGAGATTCCCCTTCTGGTTGTAAAGGGAAAAATGCATCACAGAAGAAAGCATGCAGACAGGAGCTTTGAGCTATGGTTGTCCTTACCAAAGGCAACAGCAAGAGGCAAGTATCCAACCTTCCAGTACAGCATTTGAAAAGTGTGAAGAGTTATAAGCCATACAATAGGGCCTAGGGATTTTAAGATTACTTTCTTAAAAGTAGAATAAAGAGGGCTTTTACCTTTGCTTCTGCAATTCTGAAAATAAAGGGGGGAGGGAAAGCAGAGAAAACAAAGCTGAGAAGTAGTAACAGCAATATTTACTGTAGGCTCCTCTAATGCTTTTATATATCTGGAGATGGGAGGATAAAAGAATACTTCATTGCTAACTTGGATATGCCATTGCTTTCACAATTTCCATTCTGCATTTATACAGGTAACATGTCAACTGCAGAGGAAAGACCTCTAAAAAGCATAACTTATTGCCACAGAAGCATTATCCAGTCATTAGGCTTTACAATGATGATAACCTTAAGTTTTCAATTCCTGAATTTACTCTCTTGGGCAAGTTCTGCCCAAGAACTTGGAAAGAGTATTATACGTGTGTAACAAGAGGTAAATACCCCCCAATAAAAGTCAGCACCTTTAAAAAGATTCCTGATCCCCATCATGCTACAGTACAATGCCCTTACTGCCAAAACTGCTATTAAGTGACTATTGTTATCAAGTATTTCACATACAGAAGCCTTATGTGAAGACAAAGAAGTGTCCATGAAATGAAGTGAAATACAGAATTCTTTCTAAATCCATAGAGAAGATATAAATGGTTGCCTCTTTAATCCCATCTCAGAAAAAAAAAGCAAGAATTTAGTTATGGGAAAGATACATCATAAAAACTTTGGTTCAATTTCTCTCACTATTCTAAGTGTATGAACACTCTTAATATTAAAGATTACTTCTATTAATTTTCAGCATTCAGTTTATCAAAGGGAAATCTCTTAGTTGACAATACCAGCCTAAGTGTGATCTGTCTTGTATTGAGTACATAGGGGTAATAAAGCACCAGTGAATTCAGGTACAGGTTTTAGAAGTAACTCCCACCTTATTCTGTGCATAGACTTACCTTTCAGTTAACAACATGATTCAAATGGAACATGTTTACAATGTCACAGGCCCTTGCACTAACAGAGCCTATGTTTGGTGATCATCTTCTAGTCTGGGGGTTTGTCTACATTATGTATACACACACAGAGGGGGACACAGAGCAAATATTAAGCAAATCCAATCTAGTACTCTTAAAAACGAGTACTGCATAAACAAAACATAAGCACACACGGCAATTTCATGTTCTAAATCCACCCCCACAGTTGTTCTCAGCAATTCAAGAACAGAGCTGCATGGGCAGATTGACAGAGTTTGAGTTACAGGCATCTGTGCTGAAATAATGATCAGCAGATGAAGGTTTTGTTCATTAAGCAACAGAATAAGGTCTTGTATTTTTATTTTGCCCTCAAAAGGAAAATAAACACCCCAAAAATCACCAACGACAACAAAAAAGCAGAATAAGCTCAAGGTACTCTGCTTCTTTCATTCACTTCCAGAAACCTACTCATCTGGAAGCACAATCTTAGTGCTATTCCAGGAACAAGCCATGGTAAACAAACTTTCATGTATGAAATCAGTTACCTTACAAATCTGGAAAGAATGGAATAAACTACAGTGTAGCCTGTTAGGATAGCATCTGGCTGCTGCCAATACCTCACTGCAGATAAAGCTAGAGAATCCCTAACAGACAAGATGTAGACCTGCCAGCCCCCTTGTCTCAGTGTCTAAAAAGTCAGATTTCAGCTTCAAGTCCAGTGCAGGAAGTCTTCTCCTTTCAGGACACTTTGTTTAGATCAATTGTACATAGTTTTATGGTCACCCAGTCTTTCTTTCAACCCAGCCAGGGGGAGTGGGCTCATTTTGCCCCAGTTATTTCCTGTAGTGGGAAGTTTTACAGCCTTCATTACCCATTATGTCAGAAAATTGGATAAACAAAGCAGTCTTAGGAAAGGTCTAAAGACTAAAGCAAAAGATGGACCAAAAGCCTATGGCAAAGTCAAGTTTCTTCCTTTAAAGGAAAGAACTGACTTTGTGCTGTTCTGATTTTAACTTTCCTCTTCATGGAATGTCCCCATGCTCCTGTGTTACAAGAACAACAGCAGAAGCTTCACTTGTAACTGTAGTTTGACACATGTCATCCTCCCATGCATCTCTCTTGCAAGGTAAACAATTCCCCATCTTCAATTTTGTGAGCTAAAACGAGAGAGAGATAGCACCTAGGTTTTGTTTCAACAGCTTACAGCAGCAAAGTTTCACAGCTTACTTTTGAGCATCATGGCTTAAATTAACTGAAAAAGAGGATAAATGTGCATGTTTTTCACAGCTGCCATGGAGCTCCAGGGCACAAACCTTCCCTTTCTGTGGCTTTCAGTCAATACTGAATGACTTTTCAAGAATGTGATTTAAGAGCATCAATAGAGCAAGAACTAGTTGTACAATGGTGTTATCTCCATGCATGACCTGCCACAAGCTGTGCTCCTCTGGGATTATAGCATGTACTAATACTGAAAAAAACAAAGGTAGGAGAGCAAGATATAAACCAAGCTTAGTAAGTGAGGTTGCCAGGCACACCTAGTTCTTCTGGCAAGTGCTGAAATAGCTGGACAGGAGGAACTGTGGTGCATCTGCAGACAGATATACTCAGGGAAGGTTCCAAAGTGGCTATAACACATACCAGTTCCCACGGATTTCAATAGGACAGGACTGTTACCATTCAAATCTAGCCATGATTCACAGCATTCCACTCTAAAAGAATATGTATACCCCATCTTCACGGTCTTCTGCTCTATTACAGGCATATTTGTTATCAAACATAACTTCTAGTTTACTCAGAAATAAGCAGATTCCTGATCAGCAAGTTCTTTTCTACCATAAATTATGCAGCACGTGTTCAAGTTCATTAATGCTGCCTAATCTTGAAAGCTGAAGGGATTTCACCATTCTTCCTGTAACATTTACAAAGTATTTCCATAAATTTCCTACTTACTGAGCAAATAACATATCCTCTCCAGTTAATGTTCCTACAGAGTCAGCACATCAGCTCAGGGTATCATGGTTCTCACAACCAGAGGACAGCAGGGACAGCTTGTGGAACTGAAGTCTCACCAAGAACAAAGCCTGCCTCCAGAGCAACAGGCTCGGATAAGAACTCATGCAGCAAGGACCTACGCTTCTGGTTCATAGCCCTGCTCTCACAGGAGAACACAGAGCTCACAGGGGTTTCCTCATAACTGGGCAGTGCTTATCCTATGTAGGACATGTCTGTTCAGAAGGGAATAAATCCAAGGAGATTCAAGGCTCCATTTTGTTGCCATCAAACTCAAGTTCTAAAAACTAAGTAGAAGGCGTTACACGGGTGGGTAAAGAAACCATATCATACATATTTTTAAATGGGTATTTTACTTTCTAAACCACCTCCTATGAATAGCTCTTCCCCCAGTTTATAAGCAAAGTGTATTTTAATAGTTTTCACTCAGTGCATGACCACAGATATTTTTATAGCAAGCATATCTGCAGAACTGTATGTATGTCTCCTAATAGGCAACACTCTAACGGATGCAGGTCACTAATGATTAAACATTAGCAACAAATGATCCTTTTTTAATAAGGTCTCAGTATGTTTAATCTTAACCAACAACAGGGTGAACTCAAACTGTGAACTTGCAATAGCCAGGATGCTCTGGATTACCAACATCTCAGTTGGCAACTGCCAGAAGCCAAAGCACCACTCAGTGCCTGCAGGCACTCGAGCTGCGAGCATGGCACAACTCTGCTGTGGGGTACACCTCAGCCCTGGGGCTGCTGGCCTGCTTGGGAGATTTAGTGCTGATGTCCTCAGCATAAGAAGGACGTGGAGCTGTTGGAGCAAGAGCAGAGGAAACCATGAGGACGATCAGGGGCTGAAGCACCTCCTGTATGAAGACAGGCTGAGGACATTGGGGCTGTTCAGCCTGGAGAAGAGAAGCTGCGTGGAGACCTCAGAGCAGCTTCCAGTGTGTGAAGGGGCTACAAGGATGCTGGGGAGGGACTCTGCATCAGGGACTGGAGCAACAGGACAAGGGGTGATGGGTTCAAACTGAACCAGGGGAAGTTCAGGTTAGATCTAAGGCAAAAGTTCCTTATATCATACACATACGGAGGAGCTGCAAGGTCCCTTCCAACGCGAACCATTCCGTGATTCTACGACTAAATTCACCACAGCAGCAGCGTTGCATCTCACTCCCCTAGCACACGACGCCGGTTTCATGCAACGAAAGCCTTATTTTATGCACCAAACGACCCATTTCAGATGC